>NW_027467782.1:63934765-63972508 GCF_004210375.1 Tachypleus tridentatus | reverse complement strand
CAAAACAAATGTTACGTAACTTTTTTTCAAATATCTTGTCAACATAATAAAATAGCGTGCTGCTTACGTCTGGCACACATAAACTTACAGTTGTTATGTGAAACTTCTAAGAGATACATAAAGTTCTAATCTATTACTGTTTCACGGGTATATGAGAGAATACAATACTGCTACACAGAACAGCTTAAACAATAGCATACTACTATATATACATTTATAAAGGATCAGAAAAATAAGGTAGCACGGAAAAAAACGGATCACAACAGTAGAATACCACCAGGTAGAACTGGTAATAATATAATACAACATAGAAATGTTCAGTAGAATGAAGTATCACTAAACTGAACTGATCAGAGGAATACAATGTCACTACACAGAATTAATGGAAACTATAAGTTACCATCGTCTAGAGCAGATAAGAATATGGTATCACTACATAGAACTTGTCAATGGAATGGAGGCCCATTACACAAAGGTAATCAATTGAATGAAGTACCACTACACAAAAGTGATCAGTGGAATGGAGGACTACACAAATCTTACCGGTGGTATGGAGGACTACTACATAAAACTGATCAATGGAATGGAGGATCACTACACAAAACTGATCAGTAGAATGGAGGACCACAACACAAAGGTGATCAGGGAATGGGGCCACTACACAAAGTGATCAGTTGAACAGAGGACCACTACATAAAAGTGATCAATGGAATGGAGGATCACTACACAAAACTGATCAGTAGAATGGAGGACCACAACACAAAACTGATCAGGGAAATGGAGGCCACTACACAAAAGTGATCAGTTGAATGGAGGACCACTACACAAAGTGATTACTGGAATGGAGGATCACTACAAAAAAAACTGATCACACCTTTCCTTAGTCATCAGTAGAACTTTATTTTAAAATCCACCCACGTAGACAATGATTAAACCCTTCAAGAGAAACGTGCAATTCCATTACAGGCTCATTCTTACCCTGGTGGCTAAATGGTAAGACGTAGAGCTAAAAGATAAGTTTCGATAATAATGGTGGGCCACAGCACCGATTACCCTTTGTGCAATAATAAAATCAAAGACGAGTTCTTTCTACAAATGCAGAAAAAATAAATAAATGTTAATTAAACTCAACCATTTCCATTATTGTGTGTAACTTCTCGAACTTTCATTTTAATGAGACTTTCAGACTGTTAGTTTCGAAGGAATTCAACTAAAAACCTTCGTACAATTAGATAACCAGTGTAAACTGTTCTCATAAAAACATTTGTACAATTGGCCAGTGTAAACCACTGTAAACTGTTCTCATAAAACAACTTCGTTAACCTTCGTATAACTAGCTAACCAGTGTAAACTGTTCTCATAAAAACCTTCGTACAACTAGCTAACCAGTGTAAACTGTTCTCATAAAAACCTTCGTACAACTAGCTAACCAGTGTAAACTGTTCTCATAAAAACCTTCGTACAACTAGCTAACCAGTGTAAACTGTTCTCATAAAATCTTTGTAAAATTAGATGACCAGTTTAAACTACGCTCATGAGCTGCTTAGAATCAAACTGTTTTAGTTTCTCGTGTTAATACATTTCAATTAAATTGCTCACTGGTGTTATATAGTTACAGTAGATCATTACAACTCAGTGTTCCTGACTATCTAGTTACAGTAGTTCTTAGAACTCAGTGCTCCCTAACTTTTCAGTTACAGTATATCATTAGAACTCAGTGTTCCTGACTATATAGTTACAGTAGTTCATTAGAACTCAGTGTTCCTGACTATATAGTTACAGTAGTTCATTAGAACTCAGTGCTCCTAACTTTTTCAGTTACAGTATATCATTAGAACTCAGTGTTCCTGACTATATAGTTACAGTAGATCATTAGAACTCAGTGCTCTAACTTTTCAGTTACAGTATATCATTAGAACTCAGTGTTCCTGACTATATAGTTACAGATCATTAGAACTGTGTTCCTGACAATATAGTTACAATAGATCATTAGAACTCAGTATTCCTGACTATATAGCTACAGTAGATCATTAGAACTCAGTGTTCCTGACTATATAGTTACAGTAGATCATTAGAACTAAGAGTCTCTGCCTATATACTTACAGCTACAGTAGATCATTATAACTCATTGTTTCTGACTATATACTTACAGCTACAGTAGATCATTAGAACTCATTGTTTCAGTTACAGCTCAGTAGATCATAACTTTTCAGTTACAGTATATATCATTATAACTCATTGTTTCTGACTATATAGTTACAGATCATTAGAACTGTGTTTCCTGACAATATAGTTACAATAGATCATTAGAACTCAGTATTCCTGACTATATAGCTACAGTAGATCATTAGAACTCAGTGTTCTGCTGACTATATAGTTACAGTAGATCATTAGAACTAAGAGTCTCTGCCTATATACTTACAGCTACAGTAGATCATTATAACTCATTGTTTCTGACTATATACTTACAGCTACAGTAGATCATTATAACTCATTGTTTCTGATTATATACTTACAGCTACAGTAGAGCCATTAGAACTCAGTGTTCTTCATTATATAGTTACAGCTACAGTAGACCATTAGAACTCAGTGTTCTTCACTGTATAGTTACAGCTATAGTAGATCATTAGATCTCAGTGTTTCTCACTATATAGTTACAGCTATAGAAGATCATTAGATCTCAGTGTTTCTCACTATACAGTTACAGCTACAGTAGATCACTAGAACTCAGTGTTGCTGACTAGAATTAAAGCTACGGCAGATCATGAGGTTTGAGTGTTCTTGACTATATAGTTAAAGCTATAGTAGATCAATAGAACTGGGTGTTCCTGACTATAGTTAAAGCTACAGTAGATCAATAGAACTAAGTGTTCCTGACTATATAATTAAATCGGATCATTATAAATCAGCATTCTGAACTATATAGTTACATTAGGACTGAATGCTCTGGATTATATAGTCAAAGTGTATCATTATGATGAGTGTTATGGACTATTTGTTTAAACTTTATGACTAAGACTGAGGGTTTCGAAACTCCAAGCTGAGTTTACTGTTTTTTTCGCACCTCTAGCAATGAATGAAGTTGTGAAGTGTCTAACTGGACTTTTGCTTAACTCTTAATCACTGAGAATGAAAGTTTTGGTATACGTAGATGGACTTTATGTCCCTGTTTGTTTGTATTGTTTTTCATGCAGAAACTGTGCTGTAAAGTATATTCATTAGTAACCTTAAACAAACTTTACTGATTGATTTCGTAACTTCGATTAATATTATCAATGACTGAGCCATGTATATATTACCTGATGCTTGATTCAACCGACTTTCATAATCCTTCATTTTAAGGCCGGTTTATTTAGCTTTCTGGTCACAACATTTACTAGGTAACCTAAAATTATATAATTAATAGAATGGTCAAATATATGAGGCCATCCGAAAAGGTTATTAAATGCACACAACTACAAGACGTTTCGCCAAACTTTGTAATTATCTGCTACTTTACCTTGGTATATACATTTTTAACCTTTCGAATAAATCCATGAAAGTCGTTTAAAGAAGGAAACATTGTACTAGCTGTATCCAGCTTTTCTTTAATAATCATAACAGAATGTGTTACAAAGCAGTTTTATTCATGGTTTTATTTCAATCTTGTGTCGTATAAATATTCATAACAGGATGTGTCACAACAAAGACTTGTAAATGGTTTTATTTCGATCTTATGTCGTATAAATATTTAATACAGAATGTGTCACAAGAAAGACTTGCAAATGGTTTTATTTCGATCTTGTGTCGTACTTAATATTCACAACAAAAGTTTAGAAGAATTTTAAAATGAAAACTTAACATCATTGAGAGAAAGATGATGACCACCAGCCTATAATTATTTTTCATCTAACATCATCTTCCACTTAACTTCTTCGATTAACACCTCCCTGTAGAAGGAACATCCTGTATCACAATAAAAGGGGAGAGAGAAAGGGTCACGGTTCCTACAAGAGGGTTTTCTAGGATATCATTCTGTGAGTAGAAAATATAGGGTATTTGTGCCTATACTGGCCAGTGTTATATACGTGGAAAGACAGAATGAAAGAACGACTGATTGATTGATGTCTGCTCCTTCCTAGCTTTCCATAATCTAGCCGAAACTTAACTGCTCCACGCCGTTAAAAACCGGGTTTCGATACATTTGGCCCATGGGGCACAGTAGACAGTCTGTTGTGTAGCTTCATGCTTACCAAAAATAAATAAATAAACACAATTGTTTTTAATTTTAGACTTCGTTATTGACTGACGGCTGTAGGAAAAAAAAGAGGAGAGAAAAAAAGAAAGTACTGCGATTTGGTTTATAAAAATATTTTGCACTTAAAATAAAATCAGTACGCATGCTCAATTTTAGTCCCAAGTAAAATTCTGAGTTAAACATTCTGAGCAAAATTCTGCGAAAAAACAATTTAATTTTAAGTAAAACAACTTAATTACAAGTAAAATAAAAGTTGCAAGCTAGATTCGCCAAACTAACGATTACATTTCAAAGAACTAAGATGTTTATTAATTCATTTTAATATTCTACAACTCGTACTGCAGAGACGCTAGATGGCGTTTTCTTCTAACATGCGCACGGGAAATAGTTTCAAAACACATGGTTAACAGTCCCTTCTTTATCATGATTATGTAATCAGTTTCAGCTGGTAACAAATGTTCGTTAACTGTCCTGGAAATAAAATAACATAAATTTATATTACTTATTTCCTTGAGAGCAAGTATGAATAATAAATAATTCTGGAGGTTTAGGGTTACCACTGCACACTTTGACCAGATCGAGTTGTTTCTGAAAAAAGCGAGTGTGGTTTATATTACAATAAGCATTAAGACGCGAAAACTCTGGTGAATACGTACTTTGTTAGACCCACCTCTCAGAAAAGGCTTAAAGAAATAAATCGACGAAGTAATCTGTTTGCGAACCTAAAGATATACATGTATACTTACCGTACGATAATCTAAGTTCCAAATAGTAACAACGCCAAGTGTTATACCAACGAATAGTTGGGATTAACCGTAACATTATAGCGTCCTCCCTGCTAAAGGGACGAGCATGTTTGGTGTGATGGGAATGCAAGTCAATCACCCTAACCACCTGGTCATGCCACGCGCTAACTTCAGTTTAAAACAAAATTTGGCTCCTACGCATCACGAAAACGTAACCATAAAAGACACGCCATGTTTTCCATGGAGCAAAACCAAACTTTAAAAACCTAATAGCCGAAAGAAATTAATTATTTCAGTGACAGATGTATGCGGATAAAATGGAAAGATTTGTTAGTTTATAATGGTGATTACACTGTTTTCCTTTCTTTAAACACCAGGATGACATTTTCTAAACCATAACATTTGCTTTGTTAATTTAAATATATTTAAAGATATCTTGCTACATTTCCCAGAATGTAGAGAAAAACAATTGTTCTGGTCTTTTGACAATTCACGAAACAATGTCATTAGACTCAAAGAAAGTTTTGTTTTTTTTACGAATAATATTGAGCCTTAAAGATTTTATACGACTCAGGGGCTAAACAACCAATAGCCAAGTCAGATGACCCTAGGATTCGGGTACAGCCTTATCTGTCAAATATTGAACAGAAGGTTTGATTGGTTTAGTTCGAATTTCGCGTAAATCAACACAAGAGATATTTGCGCTTTCCGTCCATAATTTAGCAGTGAAATATTACAACGAAGGCAACTAGCCATCACTGTCTCTTTGGATACACGTTTATCAACGATCAGTGAGATTAATTGTCACATGTTAATGCTATCATAGCTGAAAGCATGTTTGATTAGGCCAGAAAGATGGCTGGCACCTTCTGTCATTAGAGCTATGTTTAGTTCTCTGAATCGAATGACAAACTGCTTGTTTCTTTTAAAGTTGCCCGTGCCTAAAGTGCAGAATATGGTCAGTAGCAAAAGCTCCAGCCTCGGATCCTATAATCCACATATCAGCGTACAGGCCATTGGTTCACGCCTGTTTGTATACATTAGGCAACAAAATATGGTAAAACAATGAAACCTGACACATTATTAGATTTTTTACCAATAATCTTCATTTAAGACCATTTCTTCGTTGTTAAGCCTAAGACTATGCTTTACTCATCGAAAGGATTGAACGCACAGTATCAGTGTTTCAAGTCCTCGAGCTTACCGCTGAGTAAACAGAAGAAAAGGGTTAAGACATATCTACAATGCTTTTTTCTTCTTCTTCTTCCATGTGCCGCTGGTTTGAAATCTGAGACTGATTAAAGGAATGTGGAAGAATAAACATCTGGAATACAGCATGAGTCAAGTCTGTAATATGTGACCTGACTTTCTTAAACGAGTGTAGGAAAAAAAAAAAAGTCGTATTTATGTAAACATTTAACTGGCTTCTCCCTAATGGTTAACTCTGGTAGTGATGGCGCCTGAATAGCAATGTTCGGATCGCGGGTTCGAGTCTCCATTACCGAACATGCTTTCCCTCTCAGCCATGGAGGTGTTATAAAGTGACGTTCAATCCTACTGTTCGACCCGGCATGGCCAGGTGTTTAAGGCACTCGACTTGTAATCAGAGGGTCGCGAGTTCGAATCCCCGTCACAACAAACATTATCATTATTTTAGCCGCGGGGGCGTTATAATGTCACGGTCAATCTCACTATTCGTTGATAAAGAGTAGTTCAAGAGTGGGAGGTAAGTGGTGATGACTAGTTGCTTTCCCTCTAGTCTTACACAGATAAATTAGGGAGGGCTAGCGCAGATAACCCTCGTGTAATTTTGCGCGAAATTCAAAGCAAACCAATCCTACTAATCGTTGGTACAAGAATAGCCCAAGAGATAACGAGTTCCCTTTAGTTTAACGCTTAAAAATTACGGACGGTTAACGCAGCTAGCGTTCTTGTAGTTTTGCGCGAAATTCAAAACAATTCAAACCTTAATGGTTATATTGCTTCATAGTTTCAGATTCCCAAGAATGAACCAAGCACAGGTCAAGAGTATAATAACTTGTGTCTTTTTCTCTTTTAGACCCGGCATGGCCAAGCGTGTTAAGGCGTGCGACTCGTAATCTGAGGGTCGCGGGTTCGCATCCCGTCGCGACAAACATGCTCGCCCTCCCAGGCGTGGGGGCGTTATAATGTGACGGTCAATCTCACTATTCGTTGGTAAAAGAGTAGCCCAAGAGTTGGCGATGGGTGATGATGACTAGCTGCCTTCCCTCTAGTCTTACACTGCTAAATTAGGGACGGCTAGCACAGATAACCCTTGAGTAGCTTTGTGCGAAATTCAAAACTCTTATCGGAGAGCCGGGAATTTCTAAAATATTAAGCGCTTTTCAGCTTGTAAAAGTAGGACTTTTAAAATACACCAATCATGTCGTTCGGGAACGCTATTTCGACAGCATTTAACACAATTTTTTTAAATTAAACTACGTTCGGTTTGACTACGCGCGTGTAAAGAAGCTAAAACAAAATACTGACGTTATGATGTTTTAAGTTGTCATGGCAACAAGCTTACCCCTCCTGGGCCTAAAATAAAACGAAACATGAGGCCTTTTTGTCGATTTTATTTCTCTTTTGGCTCGATAAACATCTGATGTTAAAATAAACAATCTTATTATTTTAAATGAACTAATACAAACAATAAATCTGTACTGTTTATACTTTTTTTTTGGGGGGCTCTGTTACACGTTTAATGCATTATGTTATCATTACTATCACACATCACAGTTTTGTTTTTTGTTTTTGAAATTCACGCAAAACTACACGAGGATTATCTGCGTTAGCCGTCCCTAATTTTGCAGTGTAAGACTAGAGGGAAGGCAGTTAGTCATAACCACCCACCGCCAACTCTTGGGCTACTATTTTACTAAAGAATAATGGGATTGACCGCACATTATAACACCCCCACGGCTGAAAAGGCGAGCATATTTGGTGCAGCACAGTTTTATAGACGATTAATCTCGCGACAGTGTGTGTGTGTGTGTGGTTAAATTAAGCACAAAGCAACACAATGGGCTATCTGTGCTCTACCCACTGTGGGTATCGAAACTTGGTTTCTAGCGGTACGAGCACATAGACATACCGTTATGCCACTTGGGGGCTCTTGCAACACTAGCAACTGATAAATATATTGAAAAATGTTTTCCGGACAAGAGCCATGATTTGAAATGTATTTATGTTGTAAATTATTTTGTTTTCGGTTTCAGTTTCCATTTCGCTAACTTACGGTTTCAATTCGTTGTTTTGACCATTTTCCATGTTTTGTTGTTGTTGTTAATTCTTAACCGTTTTGGAAACGATCAAGTGTTTCGGGTACTTACTGTCCATACAGTCCACAAACTAAATGAAAATATATTATGTCAGATATTCCATTTACATCTATTGACTGTCTTAGTAAAGTATAAACTTGTGCCAACAAAATAGCACGAGCTGAAATAAATTCACACAAAAATAATGTTAAGAGAATAATATATGTTTATTGCCCACACCCGTTCCAACCAGTTAAGTAGAAATTAAATACAATTTAAACAATAAATCACCGGCCCATTATGCCGCTAATACGCATGGCCCTTTAATCAACATCAACCCGCGATTTATTATGCCCCTAACACAGAAGCCATTTAATCAACATGAACCGCAAGCCCAAAACACCCCAAACACACAAGGTCCTTTAATCAGCTTCAACGCTTGAACAAACTAATGCGGTTACTGTTTGTTTGCTGTTAAGTCCAAAGCTACAACTTGGGCTATCTGTGATGTGATATCCGCGGGTATCGAAACCTGAGTTTCATTGTGACAGGCCTCTAGATTTTCTCCTATGCCATTTGAAGAGGGGACATTGTTAATGTTCGATAGAATTCTGGATTTCCTGTTTTATTTTCACAAAAATTTAAATGCATAAATTAAGTTATTACGTTATGTGTTTCCCAAGTACAAACCCATGTCTTCAAATAGGCTAAGACACAACAAACACAGTCATGGTCAGAGCACTGTTTATATAGATTACTTGTTATAATGTGAATGTTCTTTAACACTGCATCATATCACTTGTTTGTGGATTTTCGAGAATTATAAAAGCGGCATGCTTTATGTGTATATAACGTAAATTACCAAAACACTAAGAAACAGTTTCTCCCAAAACGAGACCAACTCCGACAAGCACAAATTGTGTTTATGGAACACTTTGACCGCACTTAGACCTTTTACTTGTCACAATGACGTAACTACCAAAACAATGAGTTCCCTCCCACATAAAAGTAACTTGTGCCTCCTACATTTATTTCGCTATAATTGTTTTGCGATTCTGTCCCCATTTTGGATTGGACACGTACTTAGGTCACTGACCCGTGACCTTTAAAGTGAACCAGACAAACAGCTTTGTATACGTAATGCCTGTTGTACAAGTTTGGTCAAAATGTATTCAGTCTTGAGAAAGATATTCCCGTCCACAAAGTAAAGAAGAACGGATAGGAACAAACCTGCTTTAGGCAGTGGGGCTGGGAGAAAACGCACAAACATGGCGCTAGTTAGGATCAATATGCTTTACTTTAAGCTTTCAAAATAAGCCCTTCTGAACACTTTCTGACTGCAAACATTTGTGCTTTGTTTTATGCGTAGTATTAACAATTTTATCTCGCTCTACTTTCAGTATTATCTAAACTGTAAATGCCGTTGACTAAACTTTTTTTTTTTTTTAGTTTACAACATTTTCAAAATCAAAGTAAAACAGTCATAACCAACTTAATCGGGACGTATGAACAACAATAACATAAAATTCACAAATCACAGGAAGCGCGTGTCGTACGTAGTTCATACTACTATTGTATAACACTCCAATTACACTGAGAAAGAATAACACATTATGTTAATATAGATTTATGCTCTTGATAGAAAATGAATAATATCTGGCCGAATTCAAACATGAATTCACTGTGACAAGTACTTAAAATATCACCCTCTGAGGAATGATTTGCCATCTATTGGTGACTTTTGTAAGCACTAATAGTTTTGTTGTCAACGTTATTTTAAAAAATTCAAGAATAATGAGCGTGTACATCAAACATTGGACGCCGTTTCACTGTCATACTTCTGTAATCACCAACAGCTAAGTTACATTAGTTTTACAGTGATTTTTCAAAATCCTTTGCTGATTCTAAAATGCGACAATGGCATTGTTGAAAGTTATGTATGACCATGAACAGTCATTGTTATATTTACTGTATTCTGCTATTAATTTTAATATCCAATAGCAATTAGCTTTTAAGTTTAAAACTGTCATGTACTAGTAATTCTAACACCCACAGTAATGTGTTTTATGTCATAATTTAAAGTATATGTGTGTGTGTCAAAAATTTGAATTTCAACGGTAGTATGGGATCATATAATTCAACCATAATACGCGATTATATAATTCACCAGTAATGCAGGATCAGATAAATCACTGGTAATACAAGATCAAATAATTCAACCAGGCAGCAATGAATCCTTCCGATGACGCTGATGAATGTCCCAGCTCGCATCACTCACTCAAGGAGGTTGTGATGGGTGGGTAAACCCACACACAGCCAGGTTGAGTGAGGGAGGCATTATGGGTTGAGGCTTGATAAAACACATTTCATGAGTTGTAGAATACCGAAGAATATTCAATTCCAGGTGACGACAATAATCTGCAGTTCTCTCGAATACAATAAAGGAACTGATTCTCAGTATTTAAGTGTCACAAGGTCAAAATTTTGAAGAATTCTCGGAAAATATCATTGAATGATAATTGTAACTCCTTGTTTATGAATTTTTAATATAGTTTATGGGACTTTCAAGTTGTTACACTTGACAACCTAATCCTTGGGTGAATCAAGGACTTTTCGGGGGGTCTCAAACTTGAGTACACAGTTTCTAAAAAAAATCCAAGTTATAGCAGAGAAACTTACAGCTGCAAGCTATCCAAGTCGTCTCGTGGGGTGGTTTGATCTCTTTGCACAAACTCATTCACACTTTATCTTCGTTCTTTTGGGCGTGTAGTAGAAGGCGCACACTGAGCAATCTACACATTTTAAGTGTTTTCACAAGGCCATGTTCTTATTGGCAAAACTGGCACTAAATATAGCCAAGCATCTATTATAAAGCGTTCGGCGAAAATAATAAACAATTTTTTTAACTGACATTTTCGACGTCTGACGAACAGCTGAAGTAGCCCGTTTTTTACCATTCTACAGCACTGTATGAAGAACGCACTCCTTGAGCTTGCCAGTCGACATGTGAGGGCGGAAATGAGGAGGGCGTTGTTTGTAGGGGCGTACTCCGGCGGCGTAAGTTTCCTTCCGAGAATTAATGAGGAACCCACGTGCACTAACGTCAGATTTCAAGCCTCCATCTGTTTTCACTTTTCGTTCCTTGTAACTGAAGTAACACATACGCACAAACACACAGTGAGCTATCCGTGTCTCATTCAACCACAAGCAACACGTTAATAACAACAGGGTTTACTCAACTCTTTTCTGGGTTTGGCTCACTAAGCATGGTTTCATTGGAAGCCTCTAATCACTAGTTATGATTTTGGAGCTTTATTCACTAATTATAGGCTTCTCAGGATTTATTCACTGTTACAGTTTTCTGCGATTTTCTCGCTAACTATTGTTATCTGGGCTTTATTCTCTAGTTGTGATTTTCTCGGCTTTTCTCACTAATCAAAGTTTTCTGGGCTTTATTCTCTAGTTATGGTTTTCTAGGCTTTACTAACAAGACAAAGTTCTAAGTTGTTGCCTATACTAACATGATGAACTTGCAGTGAAATAGCTCTGAAAATAAACTTACTGTTTAACTGTTTCACCTAAATGCTATCTACTAGCTTACCACTAATTACTATCAATTAAACAAGCTAAAAACATTATCCAAGAAAGAAATAGTAACATGTATTAAAAACTGAAATACCACGCACACAATAACGAAAGAAAACTAGTCGAAAATCAAAGATGGAAGAAGTCTAAAACTAGTCAAAACTAGTGACAGACACCTAACAACAGTACAAAAGAATGATGACAGAAAACCCTAACACCAGTAAAAGAACGATGATAGAACCCTAATACCAGTAAAAAATTATGACAGGAAACCCTATCACCTGTAAAACAACAATGACGAAAGCCTAAAACTGGTCGAACAAAACAATAACGTTGGTATCATAACGAAAATTACCAATAAAGTAGATAATATTTCCAAATATCATGAAACAACTTTCTCAATCATTATATGGGTATGAATCGTGTACCAAGTAATATTTTTGAATAAACGTAACAAGATACACTGTACTAAGTTTGGCATTTACCATCTTGAAACGCTAATTTTAACCGTAGTGGAAAATATACGTTAAAATCCTTAATTTCACAACTTTCGTTATTATCAACACACATAGATCAAGTGAATTAAGAAAATGTAGAAAATAAATACTAATGTGTTATTAAAACTCTAAAGTTAAAACTGATTAACTAAATATCAAGGAATTACACGTACCATTATATGCGACACAGCAAAGAGTTAGGCCTAAGAAACCACAACACAAAATCCGCGCTTAATTTAAGTAATCCAACAACAAACTCAGCTAGTGATTTTAACAATTGAGAAGCCGTTAAACCTATGCACGAGGAGCATGACAGCTTTTTTTTTTTTTCAAATTTAAACAATCAATTATATTCAACAATGAGAAATTCGTAGGCCTAAAAATAAAGATGGTTTTAGCACTATAATAGTGACATGTAATGAATTTGTCTGTCCGTTATAACTTCGATTCCACGTCCTTTGTGTTGTTACCAACCCTACACATTCAACAGGGACATCGTCCTTTAGACACACTCCGTAGACGTATGGCGTAGGAGACGAGACGACGACAACGCCCCGTTTAACGAGAGCTTTCCGTATACGTTCCAAAGAACAAATTCACCACTGATGTTATGGTAGAACAGTGGACGGCTGGTGTGTAACTTGGTCTCACGGTCTGAAAAAAAAAGTTAGGGAAATTTAAGAGAATGTGATCTCGAACGCATAAAATGACAGGTCAGAGAAAAAAGAAAAGATATGAATAGACAGAAGGTGGTGGTAAGTAAATGAAAGAGTTCAACAGAAATCTGTAATATAAAGACAAACTGAAAACATTAAGCGTGACACAAACTACACGATAAGACAGTGAATAAAATAACGTTGTTAGTAAAGTCACATGTGTGACAACAATACAGAACACACAGTAGATGCTACGAGATAATAACAGGTGCGGTGTAAATATGAATTGATACATTAACACATGTGTATTTAAAGTGAAGGTTTTACACAATCATTAAAAACAATGACAAACTAAGAAATAGTAACTCCAACATATTGAAGGTGAGATCAACAATAGACAGGTCTGTTGATTTCTCTAGAGTAACAATAGACAGGTCTGTTGAATTCTCTAGAGTAACAATAGACAGGTCTGTTAAGTTATGTATAGTAACAATAGACAGGTCTGTTAAGTTTTGTATAGCAACAATAGACAGGTATGTTGAGTTCTGTATATTAACAATAGATAGGTCTGTTGAGTTCTGTATATCAACAATAGATAGGTCTGTTACGTTCTGTATAGTAACGACAAAACAAACACATCTGTTAAGTTCTTTATAGTAATGATAGACAGGTCTGTTAAATTCTGTATAGTAACAATAGACAAGTCTGTAAACTTCTGTATAGTAACAATTGACAAGTCTGTTAAGTTCTGTATAGTAACAATAAACAGGTCTATTAAGTTCTGTTCAGTAACAATAGACAAGTCTGTTGAATTCTGTAGAGTAACAATAGACAGGTCTGTTGAATTCTCAAGAGTAACAATAGACAGGTCTGTTAAGTTCTGTAGAGTAACAATAGACAGGTCTGTTAAGTTCTGTATAGTAACAATTGACAAGTCTGTTAAGTTCTGTATAGTAACAATAAACAGGTCTATTATGTTCTGTTCAGTAGTACAATAGACAGGTCTGTTGAATTCTGTAGACAGGTAACAATAGACAGGTCTGTTGAGTTCTGTATAGTAACAATAGACAGGTCTGTTAAGTTCTGTAGAGTAACAATAGACAGGTCTGTTAAGAAAGGTTCTGTATAGTAACAATTGACAGGTCTGTTGAGTTCTGTATAGTAACAATAGATAGGTCTGTTGAATTCTGTTTAGTAACAATAGACAGGTCTGTTGAATTCTGTAGAGTAACAATAGACAGGTCTGTTAAGTTCTGTATAGTAACAATTGACAGGTCTGTTGAGTTCTATTTCACAGTAACAATAGACAGGTATTTTCCGTTGTATCTTATCCTCTTGTCCTAAACATAATTATCGTGATAAAATTAAAATTATATAACACCAGTTCTCTAACACTGAAAGCTATTACTTCTTGTTATCACAACTAAATGGTGGAGCCGAACGACTACACGATATATGTTGAAATGGGTTACAAATCATTTAAATATACATACCTCTGTTATTTATTATATCTGTTTAAGTCTAACATTACATACCCGAACCACTCCACAAACCAACTACGTTGCACAGAAGGAAGTTTTCTCTACCATGACTGCCGCGGTCTGCGTTTCTCAGCAGTGCCACCACGGATTCTTAAACTGTACCATGACCAACCAACGCCCCTTTCTTCTCAAGCCGTTTCCAGGCGGGGGTGTACTGTTACCTCAGCATCACGTGCCTGGCGAGAACCTCTCGACCATTATGTGCAAATCAGCCAGCGAAGAGAGGCTAAGCTTACAGAATGGATTGAGTTACAGAAGGTACTGGTAGGAGACATGGGGAACCGACTTCCACGGAGTTTAGCAACTTTACAGTAGGGACGTTCTACCAGGAGAAAGCTTTGAAATGTCGCCACGGTCATGTGAGAGTGGCTAACACGCACGTGATGATTTTTGCTTGCTCTTGGCAAAGAATTACAAAGAAGATTAGTGGATCACGTGACTCAGAGGAGATTTAGATGTGACGTAACAGCCTTCCGTCGTTTGACCAGCAAGGAATATTGAATTAAAGCACTTTGACATCTGAGAATTTCAATACGATACAGGACGGAAGGACAATAAGAGCCGTCCGACGAGCTGAATTCACCCAGGACCCGAAAATCTCCATACTCATAAATATGCAACACTCAGAATGACTCAAAAGGAGGCCCACCCACGTTCAACGTTCCTATGGGACAGGCATTGAAGACAATGATTTCAGAGATTCAAATTTCTGACTTGGTGATGTTTCAAAACCAGATGAAATATCAGATTTGAAAGAACAACTGCAAATCATCGAAGCTCGAAATTGGAGTATATATATTTATGGGAGAGGTTTTCGTATGTGATACAGTTTCCAAATGTATTAATGTAGTTTACATACGCTCCCTAGTGGCTCAACTTATAACGAAATTGAAGATTTTCCTTAAGAGGTTTTCAATATATGATATCGACAAAAGGTCTTAAGTTTCCAAATGTAGCTCACATACGCCCCTATTGGCTCAACTTATAACGAAGTGGAGATTTCTTATAAGAGGTATGTCAGGTGTGTTGTCGACGGAAGGTTTTCAGTTTAGAACTGTGTTAATGTAACTCACAAATGCTCCCTAGAGGCTCAGCTTACAACGCCAACAACTGAGTCTCGATACCCGTGGTGAGCACAGCACAATTAGCCTATTGCATAGCTCTGTGCTTAATTACAAACAAACTCGCCCACGCGTAAAATAACGCTAAAACAGTTTCGAAGTTCAATTACTTCCTATGGCGAGCCGAACTGTAGATATATTTTGAGAGTCCATGGTTCGCGTCCGTTGCTGAAAGAAAAACACATTGAGACTATGAGGTGCGTTATTGGAATTCTATCATTCGGTCAGATAAGTGCGTTCCATGAGTTGAGAGTGGGTACTGCTCAGTAGCAGCGGCCATCGTTTGTGTTTATAATTAAGTACAAAGCCACACAATGAAATATCTGTGTTCTGTCCATCACGAGTATAAAAACTCGATTTTTAGCGTTGTAAGTGAAAAAATACCGCTGTGCCACTGGCGGAGCAGCTGCCTTTCCTTACAATTTAGCACGGTTGTGCGCAGATAAACTTTGTGAAGCTTTGCGCGAAAATATCCTTAAACAAACCATATGTAGATAAAAAAGAAGATTGTTTTGTTTTATAATTTCGCACAAAACTACCAGAAAGCTATCTGCGCTAACCGTTCCAAATTTAGTAGGTAGCCAGGTGATTAAGGCACTCGACTCCTAATCCGAGGGTCCCAGCTTCGAATCCCGTCGCACTAAACATGCTCGTCCTTTCAGCCGTGGGGCATTATAATGTGACGGTCAATCCCACTATTCGTTGGTAAAAGAGTTGGTGGTGGGTGGTGATAACTAGCTGCCTTCCCCCTAGTTTTACACTGTTAAATTAGGGACGACTAGCGCATATAGCTCTCGTGTAGCTTTGCGCGAAATTCAAAACAAACCAAATCATCAAAGGCCCGGCATGGCCAAGCGCGATAAGACGTGCGACTCGTAATCTGAGGGTCGCGGGTTCGCATCCCCGTCGCACCAAATATGCTCCCAGCCGTGGGAGCGTTAAAAGTGACGGTCAATCCCACTATTCGTTGGTAAAGTAGTAGCCCAAGAGTTGGCGGTGGGTGGTGATGACTAGCTGCCTTCCCTCTAGTCTTACACTGCTAAATTAGGGACGGCTAGCAAAGATAGCCCTCGAGTAGCTTTGTGCGAAATTCCAAAACAAACAAACAAACCAAATTATCAAATAACATTTGTTGAACATGTATCAAACAAAACGGAAATCCAGATAGATAAAAATATCGTCATTTTAGTAGCTAGGATTAAAAAAAAGTTTTATCAAAACTGTGATAGAGTTGTGTATATATATCACTATCAACAGGTTCACATGAAAGCTATGTTTGCGCTAGTATGAAATTAGTTGGAGTGTAGAAATAATCGTTATAAAAGAAATTTCTTGTAAATAAAGCTATAAAATGACCTTGAAAACTTTGAGATCCAATGAAGCTTCTAGCAGTTCAATGATGTCTTCAAGTCATTAGGGTTCAGGTAAGGTTATAACTTTGAAATAACAGTTCGAGAATTCCTTCAGTTTTCCAGGGGATCAGTTAAGCCTACAATTTTGTAATTGAGGTTCTGGAACTAGTAAACCCTTACATATAATGATGCGTCTGACGATTTGTGAATTCTTTCAGTTCTATAAGTATCAGTTAAGCCTACAACTTTGTAAATGAGATTATGAAAGTTACCCAGTGATACGTATTACAATTTGAGGATTCCTTTAGTTTGCCAGGGAATCAGTTAAGCCTACCAGCATATCTATCTTAAAAAGCTCTAACAGCATACTGTGTGTAACTTCACACTGACTTGTGATCATGACAGAATTAACGTGATCCATGTATTCTTCACGTCAAAACAAAAAATAAAACGTGTATCAGATGGAGATGAAGTTACCTGAAAGACACCATAATTTGCAGCCGCCATTTTGATATCAGAAACCGGCTCGTTGTCACCTTAAATTGTCGCAAACCACTGGAAGGTAAGAGCAAGAAAATCCATTACGATTTCCACACTAATATACATGTGTGTGACTGTTTGTTTGCGTGTTCTTGTAAAATCCTAAGGAGCAATCAGATCCCCAGAACAGTTGTTATGAAACACTGCGCAAGACCATGCTAAGACCATTTTCTACCTATGTATGTATAGTAAAAACAATGTTACTTCATCTTCACTGTGTAATAAATTGTCCCACTTCGCTAGTTGTGTGTCTAGCTTTAGTGCTTATATTGTATTAGATTCAAAATCTTCCTGGGTGTTACCCCAGTGGCACAGAAGTATATCTAAGGACTTACAATGATAGAGACTGGGTTTCGATACCCGTGGTAAACAGAGCACAGATAGCCCAATGTGTAGCTTTGTGCTTAATTACAAACAAACAGTCTTAGAGGGTTAAGACAAATTTCCATTCAATATAACTTTTTTTTTAATCTTCTTCGGATAAATGGGCCGGCATGGCAAGGTGGTCAGGGCTCTCGACTCCTAATCTGAGGGTGGCGGGTTCGAATCCCCGTTACATCAAACCGCTGAATCGACTATTACCAAACCTGAAGTGTACCATTAAGGTCAAGGCCCTCTCGGATAATAGCACGTGAAGTCAGCGTTCTAATGTGACCTTCCCTCTCTATACCACGCCGCACCCCTCACCCCCCGACAAATGCATCCCGTGTCTCTCCTTGTGTTAGTGAGTATATGTAAGAGCTTTTTCAAACCTCTTCGCTAAATGCATAGCATAGAAAGAATTTGCAGTTATTTTGTAACATGACGATCTCGACCTTTGGCCAGTGACACTGGGTGTTTTTTAAACGAAAACAAGTTACTTGAAAGGGTCAGAGTCTTTGTGATCGCACGAGAATGTTTTGTTTGACGGGTTTGGCGTTTTATACCTGATAGTACATATTATTTGTTTGTTTAATTTTAATTTCGCGCAAAGCTACACGACGGCTATCTACGCTAGCTGTCCATAATTTAGCAGTATAAGACTAGAGGGAAGGCAATTAGTCATCGACGTCCACCGCCAAATCTTTTAGCAACGAATAGTGGGATTGACTGTAACACTATAACGGCCCCACGGCTGAAAGGGCAAGCATGTTTGGTGTGAGTACGTATCAACCCACAACTTGTTAATTTTTAAGATTACGAAAGCCGAAGAACTGTTGGAAACCAACAGGCCTAAAACTGTCATAAAATAAAGTTAACCGTATATGTTTTTTTTTCCTTCCCATTACCTTTAATTTGTCCATTGCAGTCCAACATCAAAGATGTAAAAATATAATCTTAGATGTATCTTTTTGCCTTCCACAACCTACTGGCTAAGAAGTTTTTCGTTCAATATCAAAACCCATCAGCTGGGAGCAATTGGATGAAATTATTCGTTTCCTAGGTAAAATACACTCCCAGCAATAATTTGAGGGATTATTTGCAATAATGATGTAATTTTTGTTTAGAATTGTCTATTAACGTCATCTTTTGTTGGTAGTCCTGTAACCAAGGGCGTCATTATAAGAAACAAAATACGAACGACAGTGAAACTTCTAAAACAATAACTCATAAGCAATTTGGTGCATAAATAGTTGTTGTTTTTTTTTAATGCGCCTAAGAAGACGTGTATGATTCCTCATTGGTAATTCCAGGTTTAAACCGCCAGGTTCAAAAGGAACGAGAAAACGAGAATGTTGAATGTTTTGACCTCGTGTTAAAAGCAAACACTCAAAGTTTCATCTGCGGTGGCTCACGAGTGGCAGGGAATGAATCTTAGAACTGTGTTTAAAATACGTACAACTTATTTCGCTACAAAACACGTGGTACAGCTGTCTTTACTGGAACGACTGCTGTGTACACTGACCTGTCCATCCATCCCACTCACCACAAAGGACCATTGTTGTTTATTAAGAAAGTCCATATGGTGTGAATCTAAAACCAAGAAACACTCTTTTTCTCTCCAGTGGGCAAGACGAACCTAGAACAAATGGTGGTTTGTTTCTCACTTCTCTTTACTGGCAGTAACTGAACTGGAACACAGATGACCGATAAAGAGTAAAAAAAAAAGATCAAACTAGTAGAAGTTCTGACAGCGAACTATAAAGATCATAACGTAGAAATATATACCGACACCTGGGATTAATAGAGTGCATTTCAATATTCCATTTCATTCGATAAAGACTGGTTACTATGGTTGTATTTATTACATATATTTCCATAGACGGTCTTACTGCCCGAGTCTCGACACATAAGGGCCCCAATGTTGTATCTTTTAATCTTCTTCTGAGTTTTCTTATTATTATCGGATCCTTTACTGAAATCTACCCGAGCTTGCAGAATAACAAGTACAGCAGACCCTCCATCTCCTATATCTTTCACTTACACTCATCTTCATTTCATACTTGCAATGTATTCTCAACGTAATTCTGGCATATATTTTCTCTTATCATTTGGTAATGTTCCTTACACCCGTTTCTCTTATCATTTCGTCATGTTTCTTACATCTATTTCTCTTATCATTTATTCATTATTCCTTACATCTCTATATCTTATCATTTAGTCATGTTTCCTTACCCTATTTGTCTTATCATTTGGTCATGTTCCTTACATAAGCTTTTTTATCATTTAGTCATCTTCCTTACATCTATTTCTCTTATAATTTATTCATTATTCCTTACATCTGTATATCTTATCAATTAGTCATGTTCCTTAACCTATTTCTCTTATCATTTAGTCCTATTCCTTACATATGTTTCTCCTATCATTTCATAATGTTCCTTACAACAATTTCTCTTATCTTTTAGTCATGTTATTTACACATATTTCTCTTATCATTTAATCATGTTTCTTGCATATGTTTATCTTATCGTTTTATTATCTTCATTGTATATATTTTTTCATCGTTAGTCATGTTCCTTACATCTGGTTCTCTTATCATTTGGTCATAATCCTTATCTGTTTTGTCTTATCGTTTAGTAATGTTCTCTTACATCTATTTTTTCTTATTATTTAATCATATTCTTTACACCTATTTCTCTTATAATTTACTCATGTTCCTTACATCTATTTTTCTTGTCTTTCAGTCATGTTCCTTAAACATATTTCTCTTATCATTTACTCATGTTCCTTACACCTATTTCTCATATCAATTGGTCATAATCCTTACATGTTTCTCTTAGTATTTGGTCATGTTTCCTTACATGTGTTTCTCTTATCATTTAGTCATGTTCCTTACATATGTTTCTCTTATCATTTAGTCATGTTCACTTACATATGTTTCTTTTTTATCATTTAGTCATGTTACATATGTTTCTCTTATCATTTAATCGTATTCCACATCTATTTATCTTATCACTAGGTCATGTTCCTTACATCTATTTCTCTTATAATTTAGTCCTACCCCTTACATATGTTTTTTCTCTTATCATTTCATAATGTTCCTTACATGTATTTCTCTAATCACATAATCGTATTCCTTACATCTGTTTATGTTATCACTTAGTCATGTTCCTTACCTCTATTTCTTTTATAATTTAGTCATCTTCCTTACATCTATCTCTTATCATTTAATCATGCGCCCCCAATTGGCACAGTGGTATGTCTGCGTACTTACACACACTAAAACCGAGGTTTCGATACCCGTGGTGGAGCAGAGCACAGATAGCCCATTGAGTAGCTTTGTGCTTAATTTTAAACAAACAAACAAACAAATTTAATCATGTTCTTTACATCTATTTCTCTTATCATTTGGTCATGTTACTTACACATATTTCTCTTATGATTTAGCCACGTTCCTTACATATCTTTCCTTTAACATTTAGTCATGTTCCTTACGTCTATTTCTCTTATCGTTTAGCCATGTTCTTTACATATCTTTCTCTTATCGTGTAGTCACGTTCCTTACGTATTCTTCTATTATCATTTAATCATGTTCTTTAAATTTATATCTATTATCATTTAGTCATGTTCCTTAACATATTTCTCTTATCATTTTGTCCTATTCCTTACATGTTTCTCTTATCATTTCATAATGTTCCTTACAACAATTTCTCTTATCTTCTAATCATGTTATTTACACATATTTCTCTTACCATTTAATCATGTTTCTTGCATAAGTTTATCTTATCGTTTTATTATCTTCCTTGTATATATTTTTCATCGTTAGTCATGTTCCTTACATCTGTTTCTCTTATCATTTGGTCATAATCCTTACATTTATTTCTCTTATCATTTAATCGTGTTCCTTACATCTGTTTATCTTCTCACTTAGTCATGTTCCTTACATCTATTTCTCTTATAATTTAGTAATCTTCCTTACATCTATTTCTCTTGTCATTTAGTCATGTTCTTTACATCTATTTCTCTTATCATTTATTCATATTCCTTACATCTATTTCTCTTATCATTTCGTCATATTGTACTTACACATATTTCTATTTAGCTATGTTCTTTACATATCATTCTTTTATCATTTAGTCATGTTCCTTAACCTATTTCTCTTATCATTTAGTACTATTCCTTACATATGTTTCTCTTATCATTTCATAATGTCCCTTACATCTTTTTCTCTTATTATTTAGTCATGTTCCTTACATCTGTTCTCTTACCACTTAGCCATATTTCTTACAACAATTTCTCTTATCTTTTAGTCATGTTATTTACAAATATTTCTCTTACCATTTAGTCACGTTCCTTACACTGTTTTCTCTTATCATTTAGTCATGTTTCTTGCATGTGTTTCTCTTATTGTTTAATTATCTTCCTTGTATATATTTCACTCATCATTCAGTCATGTTCCTTACATCTGTTTCTCTTATCATTCAGACATTTTCTTTACATCTTTTTCTCTTATGGTTTAATTATTTTCCTTACCGATACATCCCTTATCTCTTAGTCATGTTCCTTACATATACTTCTCTTGTCATTTCGTCATGTTCCTTACATCTATTTTTCTTATTATTTCCTTATGTTCCTTACATCTATTTCTATTATTTAGTCATGTTCCTTACATCTGTTTTTCTCATCATCAGTCATCTTCCTTCCCCATATTTCTCTTATCATTTAGTCATGTTCCTTACATGTATTTATTTTATCATTTAGTCATGTTCCTTACATATGTTTCTCTTATCATTTAGTCATCTTCGTTCCATCCATATCTCTTATTATTTAGTCATGTTCCTTACATCTGTTTCTCTCATCATTTAGTTATGTTCCTTACATCTGTTTCTCTTATCTTTTAGTTATATTCCTTACATATACTTCTCTTATCATTTACTCATGTTCCTTACATCTATTTCTCTTATCATTTAGCCATGTTCCTTACATCTGTTTAATTTACCATTTAGTCATATTCCTTACATCTATTTTTCTTATCATTTACTCATGTTCCTTACACCTATTTCTCATATCAATTGGTCATAATCCTTACATGTTTCTCTTATCATTTAGTCATGTTCCTTACACCTATTTCTCTTATCATTTGGTCATAATCCTTACGTGTTTGTCATATCATTTAGTAATGTTCCTTACATATGTTTCTCTTATCATTTAGTCATGTTCCTTACATATGTTTCTCTTATCATTTAGTCATGTTACACATGTTTCTCTTATCATTTAATCGTATTCCTTACATCTATTTCCATTATAATTTAGTCCTACCCCTTACATATGTTTCTCTTATCATTTCATAATGTTCCTTACATGTATTTCTCTTATCACATAATCGTATTCCTTACATCTGTTTATGTTATCACTTAGTCATGTTCCTTACCTCTATTTCTTTTATAATTTAGTCATCGTCCTTATATCTAACTCTTAATCATTTTGTGATGTTCTTTACATCTATTTCTCTTGTCATTTATTCATATTCCTAACATCTATTTCTCTTACCATTTGGTCATAGTACTTACACATATTTCTCTTATCATTTAGCCACGTTCCATACATATCTGTCTTTTATCATTTAGTCGTATTCCTTACGTCTATTTCTCTTATCATTTTGCCATGTTCTTTACATATCTTTCTCTTATAATTTAGTCATGTTCCTTAAATTTATTTCTCTTATCATTTAATCGTATTCCTTACATCTGTTTATCTCATAACTTATTTATGTTCCTTACATCTATTTCTCTTATAATTTAGTCATCTTCCTTACATCTATTTCTTTTATCATTTCATAATGTTCCTTAACTCTATTTCTCTTATCGTTTAGTCATGTTCATTACATCTATTTCTCTTATTATTTAGACATGTTCCTTACATCTGTTCTCTCACCACTTAGCCATATTCCTGACAACAATTTCTCTTATCTTTTAGTCATGTTATTTACACATATTTCTCTTATCATTTAATCATGTTTCTTGAATATGTTTATCTTATCGTTTTATTATCTTCCTTGTATATATTTTTTCATCGATAGTCATGTTCCTTACATCTATTTTTCTTATTATTCAGTCATATTCTTTACACCTATTTCTCTTATAATTTACTCATGTTCCTTACATCTATTTCTCTTGTATTTTAGTCATGTTCCTTACACATATTTCTCTTATCATTTAGTCATGTTCCTAACATCTATTTCTTTTATCATTTAATCATGGTCTTTACATTTATTTCTCTTATCATTTAATCGTATTCCTTGCATCTGTTTATCTTATAACTTAGTTATGTTCCTTACATCTATTTCTCTTATAATTTAGTCATCTTCCTTACATCTATTCCTCTTATCATTTTGTGATGTTCTTTACATCTATTTCTCTTGTCATTTATTCATATTCCTAACATCTATTTCTCTTACCATTTGGTCATGATACTTACACATATTTCTCTTATCATTTAGCCACGTTCCTGACATATCTGTCTTTTATCATTTAGTCGTATTCCTTACGTCTATTTCTCTTATCATTTTACCATGTTCTTTACATATCTTTCTCTTATCAATTAGTCATGTTCCTTAAATTTATTTCTCTTATCATTTAATCGTATTCCTTACATCTGTTTATCTCATAACTTATTTATGTTCCTTACATCTATTTCTCTTACAATTTAGTCATCTTCCTTACATCTATTTCTTTTATCATTTAGTGATGTTCTTTACATCTATTTCTCGTATCATTTATTCATATTCCTAACATCTATTTCTCTTATCATTTGGTCATGTTACTTACATCTATTTCTCTTATTATTTACTCATGTTCCTTACTTCTGTTCTCTTACCACTTAGCCATATTCCTTACAACAATTTCTCTTATCTTTTAGTCATGTTATTTACACATATTTCTCTTATCATTTAGTCACGTTCCTTACACCGTTCTTCTTATCATTTAGTCATGTTTCTTGCATATGTTTCTCTTATCGTTTAATTATCTTCCTTATATTTATTTCTCTCATCGTTCAGTAATGTTCCTTTCATGTGTTTCTCTTATCATTTCATAATGTTCCTTAACTTATTTCCCTTATAATTCAGTCGTATTCTTTACATCTCTTTATCTTATTATTTAGTCATATTCCTTTCACATATTTCTCTTATCATTTAGTCACGTTCCTTACATCCATTTCTTTTGTCATTTTGTCATGTTCCTTACACCTATTTCTCTTATCATTTGGTCATAATGCTTACACGTTTCTCTTATCATTCAGTCATGTTCCTTACATATGTTTCTCTTATTATTTAGTCATGTTCTTTACACCTATTTCTCTTATCATTTAATCATATTCCTTACATCTGTTTATCTCATAACTTAGTTATGTTCCTTACATCTATTTCTCTTATCATTTAGTGATGTTCTCTACATCTATTTCTCTTATCATTTATTCATATTCCTAACATCTATTTCTCTTATCATTTATTCATATTCCTAACATATATTTCTTTATCATTTGGTCATGTTACTTACATCTATTTCTCTCATTAATTACTCATGTTCCTTACATCTGTTCTCTTACCACTTAGCCATATTCCTTACAACAATTTCTCTTATCTTTTAGTCATGTTATTTACACATAATTCTCTTATCATTTAGTCACGTTCCTTACACCGTTCTTCTTATCATTTAGTCATGTTTCTTGCATATGTTTCTCTTATCGTTTAATTATCTTCCTTATATTTATTTCTCTCATTGTTCAGTCATGTTCCTTACATCTGTTTCTCTTATCATTCAGACATTTTTTTTTTGTTTACTCTATTTCTCTTATCATTTGGTCATGTTACTTACACATATTTCTTTTATCATTTAGTCACGTTCCTTACATATCCTTCTTTTATCATGTAATCATGTTCCTTACGTCTATTTCTCTTATCATTTAGCCATGTTCTTTACATATCTTTCTCTTATCGTTTAGTCACTTTCCTTACATTATACTTCTCTTATCATTTAGTCACGTTCTTTAAATTTATTTATCTTATCATTTATTCCTACCCCTTACATATGTTTCTCTTATCATTTCATAATTTTCCTTACATCTATTTCTCTTATCGTTTAGTCATGTTCCTTACATGTTTTTCTCTTATCACATAATCGTATTCCTTACATCTGTTTATGTTATCACTTAGTCATGTTCCTTACATCTATTTCTCTTATCATTTAATCGTATTCCTTACATCTGTTTCTCTTATCATTCAGACATTTTCTTTACATCTATTTCTCTTATCATTTGGTCATGTTACTTACACATATTTCTTTTATCATTTAGCCACGTTCCTTACATATCCTTCTTTTATCATGTAGTCATGTTCCTTTCGTCTATTTCTCTTATCATTTGGTCACGTTCTTTCAATTTAATTCTCTTATCATTTAGTCCTACCCCTTACATATGTTTCTCTTATTATTTCATAATGTTCCTTACATCTATTTCTCTTATCGTTTAGTCATGTTTATTACGTGTATTCTCTTATCATTTAATCATGTTTCTTAAACTATTTCTCTTATCATTTACTCGTATAACTTACGTTTGTTTATCTTATCATTTCGTCATGTTCCTTACATGTATTTCTCTTAACATTCATTCATGTTCATTACACATATTTCTCTTATTATTTAGTCATGTTCCTTACATCTGTTCTCTTGCCACTTAGCCATATTCCTTACAACAATTTCTCTTATCATTTACTCACGTTCCTTACACCGTTTTTCTGATCATTTAACCATGTTTCTTGCACATATTTCTCTTATCGTGTAATTATCTTCATTATATCTATTTCTCTCATTGTTCAATCATGTTCCTTACATCTGTTTCTCTTATCATTCAGACATTTTCTTTACATCTTTTTCTCTTATCATTTAATTATTTTCTTCACCTATACATCTCTTATCATTTAGTCATATTCCTTAGATATACTTCTCTTGTCATTTAGTCATGTTTCTTACATCTATTTCTTTATCATTTAGTCATATTCCATACATGTTTCTCTTATCATTTAGTCATGTTCCATATATATGTTTCTCTTATCATTTCGTAATGTTCCTTAACTTATTTCCCTTACCATTTTGTCGTATTCCTTACATCTCTTTATCTTATTATTTAGTCATATACCTTACATTTATTTCTCTTATCATTTTCTCATGTTCCTTACATCTATTTCTCTTACCTTTTAGTCATGTTCCTTACATATCTTTCTCTTATCATTTACATACATTCCTTACATCCATTTCTTTTGTCATTTTGTCAAGTTCCTTACATCAATTTCTCTTATTATTTAGTCATATTCTTCACATTAATTTCTCTCATCATTTAGTCATGTTCTTTACATCTATTTCTCTTATAATTTAATCATCTTCCTTACATCTCTTTCTCTTATCATTTAGTTATATTCTTTAAATCTATTTCTCTTAATGTTGTACATATTCTTTACATATCTTTTCTTATCGGTTGGTCACGTTCCTTACATTATACTTCTATTATCCTTTAGTCATGTTCTTTAAATTTATTTCTATTGTCACTTAGTCATGTTCCTTAACCTATTTCTCTCATCATTTAGTCCTACCCCTTACATATGTTTCTTTTATCATTTCATAATGTTCCTTACATCTATTACTCTTATAATTTAATCATGTTCCTTACATTTATTTCACTTATCATTCAGTCATGTTCATTTACACATGTTTCTCTTATTATTTAGTCATGTTCCTTACAACAATTTCTCTTATCTTTTAGTCATGTTATTTACACATATTTATCTTATCATTTACACACGTTCCTTACACCGTTTTCTTATCATTTAGTCATGTTTCTTGCATATATTTCTCTTATCGTTTAATTATCTTCCTTATATCTATTTCTCTCATTGTTCAGTCATGTTCCTTACATCTGTTTCTCTTATCATTCAGACATTTTCTTTACATCTATTTCTCTTATCATTTGGTCATGTTACTTACACATATTTCTTTTATCATTTAGCCACGTTCCTTACATATCCTTCTTTTATCACGTAATCATGTTCCTTACGTCTATTTCTCTTATCATTTAGCCATGTTCTTTTGTATCTTTCTCTTATCGTTTAGTCACTTTCCTTACGTATACTTCTCTTATCATTTAGTCACGTTCTTTAAATTTATTTCTCTTATCATTTAGTCCTACCCCTTACATATGTTTCTCTTATCATTTCATAATGTTCCTTACATCTATTTCTCTTATCGTTTAGTCATGTTTATTACGTGTATTTCTCTTATCATTTAATCATGTTTCTTAAACTATTTCTCTTATCATTTACTCGTATAACTTACATTTGTTTATCTTATCATTTCGTCATGTTCCTTACATGTATTTCTCTTATCATTCAGTCATGTTCAGTACACATATTTCTCTTATTATTTAGTCATGTTCCTTACATCTGTTCTCTTGCCACTTAGCCATATTCCTTACAACAATTTCTCTTATCTTTTACTCATGTTATTTACAGATATTTCTCTTATCATTTAGTCATGTTTCTTGCATATATTTCTCTTATCGTTTAATTATCTTCCTTATATCTATTTCTCTCATTGTTCAGTCATGTTCCTTACATCTGTTTCTCTTATCATTCAGACATTTTCTTTACATCTATTTCTCTTATCATTTGGTCAGTATTTACTTACACATATTTCTTTTATCATTTAGCCACGTTCCTTACATATCCTTCTTTTATCATGTAGTCATGTTCCTTACGTCTATTTCTCTTATCATTTAGCCATGTTCTTTACATATATTTCTCTTATCATTTAGTCATGTTCCTTAAATTTATTTCTATTATCATTTAGTGATGTTCCTTACACCTATTTTTCATATCAATTGGTCATAATCCATACATGTTTTCTCTTATCATTTAGTCATGTTCCTTACACCTATTTCTCTTATCATTTGGTCATAATCCTTACGTGTTTGTCTTATCATTTAGTCATGTTCCTTACATATGTTTCTCTTATTATTTAATCATGTTACATATATTTCTCTTATCATTTAATCGTATTCCTTACATCTATTTATCTTATCACTTTAGGTCATGTTCCTTACATCTATTTCTATTATATTTTGGTCCTACCCTTACATATCTTTCTCTTCTCATTTCATAATGTTCCTTACATGTATTTCTCTTATCACATAATCGTATTCCTTACATCTGTTTATTTTATCACTTAGTCATGTTCCTTACATCTATTTCTATTATCATTTAATAGTATTCCTTACATCTGTCTATCTGATCCTTAGTCATGTTCCTTACATCTATTACTCTTATAATTTAGTCATTTTTTTTCCTTACATCTATTTCTCTTATAATTTGGTCATGTTACTTACACATATTTCTCGTATCATTTAGCCACGTTCCTTACAATCTTTCTTTTCTCATTTAGTCGTGTTCCTTAAATTTATTTCTATTATCATTTAGTCATGTTCCTTACGTCTATTTCTCTTATCATTTAGCCATGTTCTTTACATATCTTTCTCTTATCATTTAGTCATGTTCCTTAAATTTTTTCTATTATCATTTAGTCATGTTCCTGACATCTATTTCTGTTATCATTTAGTCATGTTCCTTACATTTATTTCTCTTATAATTTAGTCATCTTCCTTACATCTATTTCTTTAATCATTTTGTCATGTTTCTTAAACTATTTCTCTTGTCATTTAGTCATATTTCTTAAACTATTTCTCTTGTCATTTAGTCATGTTTCTTAAACTATTTCTCTTATCATTTACTCGTATAACTTACATCTGTTTATCTTATGATTTAGTCATGTTCCTTACATGTATTTCACTTATCATTCAGTCATGTTCATTACACATGTTTCTCTTATCATTTGGTCATGTTACTTACACATATTTCTTTTATCATGTAGTCATGTTCCTTATGTTTATTTCTCTTATCATTTAGCCATGTTCTTTACATATCTTTCTCTTATCATTTAGTCACTTTCCTTACGTATACTTCTCTTATCATTTAGTCACGTTCTTCAAATTCATTTCTCTTATCATTTAGTCCTACCCCTTACATATGTTTCTCTTATCATTTCATAATGTTCCTTACATCTATTTCTCTTATCGTTTAGTCATGTTTCTTAAACTATTTCTCTTATCATTTACTCGTATAACTTACATTTGTTTATCTTATCATTTCGTCATGTTCCTTATACATGTATTTTCTCTTATCATTCAGTCATGTTCATTTACACATATTTCTCTTATTATTTAGTCATGTTCCTTACATTTGTTCTCTTGCCACTTAGCCATATTCCTTACAACAATTTCTCTTATCATTTTCTCATGTTCCTTACATCTATTTCTCTTACCTTTTAGTCATGTTCCTTACATATCTTTCTCTTATCATTTGCACACATTCCTTACATCCATTTCTTTTGTCATTTTGTCAAGTTCCTTACATCAATTTCTCTTATTATTTAGTCATGTTCTTTACATTAATTTCCCTCATCATTTAGTCATGTTCTTTACATCTATTTCTGTTATCATTTAGTCATCTTACTTACCCCTATTTCTCTTATCATTTGGTCATAATCCTTACATCTATTTCTCTTATCACTTAGTCATATTCCTTACATCTATTTCTCTTACCATTTAGTCATACTCTTTACAAATATTTCTGTTATCATTTAGTAATGTTACATACATATGTTTCTCTTATCATTTAGTCATGTTCCTTACATCTGTTTCTCTCATCATTTAGTTATGTTCCGTACATCTATTTCTCTTATAATTTGGTCATGTTACTTGTACATATTTTTCTTATCATTTAGCCACGTTCCTTACATATCTTTCTTTTATCATTTTGTCATGTTCCTTAAATTTATTTCTATTATCATTTAGTCATGTTCCTTACATTTATTTCTCTTATAATTTAATCATCTTCCTTACATCTATTTCTCTTATCATTTAGTCATGTTCTTTAAATCTCTTTCTCTTATCATTATTCATATTCCTTACATCTATTTCTCTTAATATTTAGCCATATTCTTTCATATCTTTCTCTTATCGTTTAGTCACGTTCCTTACGTATACTTCTTTTATCCTTTAGTCATGTTCTTTAAATTTATTTCTATTGTCACTTAGTCATGTTCCTTAACCTATTTCTCTCATCATTTAGTCCTACCCCTTACATATGTTTCTTTTATCATTTCATAATGTTCCTTACATCTATTTCTCTTATCACTCAGTCATGTTCCTTACATCTATTTCTCTTATCATTTAATCATTGTTCCTTACATCTGTCTATCTTATCACTTGGTCATGTTCTTTACATCTATTACTCTTATAATTTAATCATTTTCCTTACATCTATTTCTCTTATAATTTGGTCATGTTACTTACAGATATTTCTCGTATCATTTAGCCACGTTCCTTACATATCTTTCTTTTATCATTTAGTCATGTTCCTTAAATTTATTTCTATTATCAATTAGTCATGTTCCTTACGTCTATTTCTCTGATCATTTAGCCATGTTCTTTACATATCTTTCTCTTATCATTTAGTCATGTTCCTTAAATTTATTTCTATTATCATTTAGTCATGTTCCTAACATCTATTTCTGTTATCATTTAGTCATGTTCCTTACATTTATTTCTCTTATAATTTAGTCATCTTCCTTACATCTATTTCTTTTAATCATTTTTGTCATGTTCTTTTACATATCTTTCTCTTATCGTTTAGTCACGTTCCTTACGTGTATTTCTCTTATCATTTAGTCATGTTTCTTAAACTATTTCTCTTGTCATTTAGTCATGTTTCTTAAACTATTTCTCTTATCATTTACTCGTTATAACTTACATCTGTTTATCTTATCATTTAGTCATGTTCCTTACATGTATTTCACTTATCATTCAGTCATGTTCATTACACATGTTTCTCTTATCATTTGGTCATGTTACTTACACATATTTCTTTTATCATGTAGTCATGTTCCTTACGTTTATTTCTCTTATCACTTAGTCATATTCCTTACATCTATTTCTCTTACCATTTAGTCATGCTCTTTACAAATATTTCTGTTATCATTTAGTAATGTTACATACATATGTTTCTCTTATCATTTAGTCATGTTCCTTACATCTATTTCTCTTATCATTTAATCGTATTCCTTACATCTGTCTATCTTATCACTTAGTCATGTTCTTTACATCTATTACTCTTATAATTTAATCATTTTCCTTACATCTATTTCTCTTATAATTTGATCATGTTACTTACAGATATTTCTCGTATCATTTAGCCACGTTTCTTACATATCTTTCTTTTATCATTTAGTCATGTTCCTTAAATTTATTTCTATTATCAATTAGTCATGTTCCTTACGTCTATTTCTCTTATCATTTAGCCATGTTCTTTACATATCTTTCTCTTATCATTTAGTCATGTTCCTTAAATTTATTTCTATTATCATTTAGTCATGTTCCTAACATCTATTTCTGTTATCATTTAGTCATGTTCCTTACATTTATTTCTCTTATAATTTAGTCATCTTCCTTACATCTATTTCTTTAATCATTTTGTCATGTTCTTTACATATCTTTCTCTTATCGTTTAGTCACGTTCCTTACGTGTATTTCTCTTATCATTTAGTCATGTTTCTTAAACTATTTCTCTTGTCATTTAGTCATGTTTCTTAAACTATTTCTCTTATTATTTACTCGTATAACTTACATCTGTTTATCTTATGATTTAGTCATGTTCCTTACATGTATTTCACTTATCATTCAGTCATGTTCATTACACATGTTTCACTTATCATTTGGTCATGTTACTTACACATATTTCTTTTATCATGTAGTCATGTTCCTTACGTTTATTTCTCTTATCATTTAGCCATGTTCTTTACATATCTTTCTCTTATCGTTTAGTCCTTTCCTTATTATATTTCTTTTATCATTTTTAGTCGTTCTTTAAATTCATTTCTCTTATCATTTAGTCCTACCCTTACATATGTTTCTCTTATCATTTCATAATGTTCCTTACATCTATTTCTCTTATCGTTTAGTCATGTTTCTTAAACTATTTCTCTTATCATTTACTCGTATAACTTACATTTGTTTATCTTATCATTTCGTCATGTTCCTTACATGTATTTCTCTTATCATTCAGTCATGTTCATTACATATTTCTCTTATTATTTGGTCATGTTCCTTACATTTTTGTTCTCTTGCCACTTAGCCATATTCCTTACAACAATTTCTCTTATCTTTTACTCATGTTATTTACAGATATTTCTCTTATCATTTTCTCATGTTCCTTACATCTATTTCTCTTACCTTTTAGTCATGTTTTCATTACATATCTTTCTCTTATCATTTTGCACATTCCTTACATCCATTTCTTTTGTCATTTTGTCAGTTCCTTACATCTAATTTCTCTTATTATTTAGTCATGTTCTTTACATTAATTTCCCTCATCATTTAGTCATGTTCTTTACATCTATTTCTGTTATCATTTAGTCATCTTACTTACCCCTATTTCTCTTATCATTTGGTCATAATCCTTACATCTATTTCTCTTATCATTTGGTCATATTCCTTACATCTATTTCTCTTACCATTTTAGTCATGCTCTTTTTTACAAATATTTCTGTTATCATTTTAGTAATGTTGCATACATATGTTTCTCTTATCATTTAGTCATGTTCCTTACATCTGTTTCTCTCATCATTTAGTTATGTTTCCTTACATCTATTTCTCTTATAATTTGGTCATTGTTACTTGTACATATTTTTCTTATCATTTAGCCACGTTCCTTACATATCTTTCTTTTATCCTTTTGTCATGTTCCTTAAATTTATTTCTATTATCATTTAGTCATGTTCCTTACATCTATTTCTCTTATCACTTAGTCATATTCCTTACATCTATTTCTCTTACCATTTAGTCATGCTCTTTACAAATATTTCTGTTATCATTTAGTAATGTTACATACATATGTTTCTCTTATCATTTAGTCATGTTCCTTACATCTGTTTCTCTCATCATTTAGTTATGTTCCTTACATCTATTTCTCTTATAATTTGGTCATGTTACTTGTACATATTTTTCTTATCATTTAGCCGTTACTTACATGCATGTCTTTCTTTTTCATCCTTTTTGTCATGTTTCTTTAATTTATTTTTCTATTATCGTTTGGTCATGTTCCTTACATTTTATTTCTCTTATAATTTAATCATCTTCCTTACATCTATTTCTCTTATCATTTAGGTCATGTTCTTTAAATCTCTTTTCTCTCTTATCATTATTCATATTCCTTACATCTATTTCTCTTAATTTTAGCCATATTCTTTCATATCTTTTCTCTTATCGTTTGGTCACGTTTCTCTTACGTATACTTCTTTTTTTATCCTTTAGTCATGTTCTTTAGATTTATTTCTATTGTCACTTGGTCATGTTTCTTAACCTATTTCTCTCATCATTTAGTCCTACCCCTTACATATGTTTCTTTTATCATTTCATAATGTTCCTTACATCTATTTCTCTTATCACTCAGTCATGTTCCTTACATCTATTTCTCTTATCATTTAATCGTATTCCTTACATCTGTCTATCTTATCACTTAGTCATGTTCTTTTACATCTATTACTCTTATAATTTAATCATTTTCCTTACATCTATTTTTCTTATAATTTGGTCGTATTTGCTTACAGATATTTCTCTTTATCATTTTAGCCACGTTCCTTACATATCTTTCTTTTATCATTTAGTCATGTTCCTTAAATTTATTTCTATTATCAATTAGTCATGTTCCTTACGTCTAGTTCTCTTATCATTTAGCCATGTTCTTTACATATCTTTCTCTTATCATTTAGTCATGTTCCTTAAATTTATTTCTATTATCATTTAGTCATGTTCCTAACATCTATTTCTGTTATCATTTAGTCATGTTCCTTACATTTATTTCTCTTATAATTTAGTCATCTTCCTTACATCTATTTCTTTAATCATTTTTGTCATGTTCTTTATATCTTTCTCTTATCGTTTAGTCACGTTCCTTACGTGTATTTCTCTTATCATTTAGTCATGTTTCTTAAACTATTTCTCTTTGTCATTTAGTCATGTTTTTAAACTATTTCTCTTATCATTTACTCATTATAACTTACATCTGTTTATCTTATGATTTAGTCATGTTCCTTACATGTATTTTCACTTATCATTCAGTCATGTTCATTACATGTTTCTCTTATCATTTGGTCATGTTACTTACATATATTTCTTTTATCATGTAGTCATGTTTCCTTACGTTTATTTCTCTCTTATCACTTAGTCATATTCCTTACATCTATTTTTCTCTTACCATTTAGTCATATGCTTTACAAATATTTCTGTTATCATTTAGTAATGTTACATACATATGTTTCTCTTATCATTTAGTCATGTTCCTTACATCTATTTCTCTTATCACTCAGTCATGTTCCTTACATCTATTTTTTCTCTTATCATTTAATCAGTATTCTTTACATCTGTCTGTCTCTATCACTTAGTCATGTTCTTTACATCTATTACTCTTATAATTTAATCATTTTCCTTACATCTATTTCTCTTATAATTTGGTCATGTATTTGCTTACAGATATTTCTCTCGTATCATTTAGCCACGTTCCTTACATATCTTTTCTTTTTATCATTTAGTCATGTTCCTTAAATTTATTTCTATTATCAATTAGTCATGTTCCTTACGTCTATTTCTCTTATCATTTAGCCATGTTCTTTACATATCTTTCTCTTATCATTTAGTCATGTTCCTTAAATTTATTTCTATTATCATTTAGTCATGTTCTTAACATCTATTTCTGTTATCATTTGGTCATGTTCCTTACATTTATTTCTCTTATAATTTAGTCATCTTCCTTACATCTATTTCTTTTAATCATTTAGTCATGTTCTTTATACATATCTTTCTCTTATCGTTTAGTCACGTTCCTTACGTATATTTCTCTTATCATTTAGTCATGTTTCTTAAACTATTTCTCTTGTCATTTAGTCATGTTTCTTAAACTATTTCTCTTATCATTTACTCGTATAACTTACATCTGTTTATCTTATGATTTAGTCATGTTCCTTACATGTATTTTCTCTTATCATTCAGTCATGTTCATTACACATGTTTCTCTTATCATTTGGTCATATTTACTTACACATATTTCTTTTATCATGTAGTCATGTTCCTTACGTTTATTATTCTTTTTCATTTAGTCATGTTCTTTGCATATCTTTCTCTTATCGTTTTTTGGTCACTTTCCTTACATATGCTTCTCTTATCATTTGGTCATACGTTCTTAAATTCATTTCTCTTATCATTTAGTCCTACCCTTACATATGAACTTATCTTATCATTTCATAATGTTCTTACATCTATTTCTCTTATCGTTTTGGTCATGTTTCTTAAACTATTTCTCTTATCATTTACTCGTATAACTTACATTTGTTTATCTTATCATGTTTCGTCATGTTCCTTACATTGTTTTCTCTTATCATTCAGTCATGTTCATATTACACATATTTCTCTTATTATTTAGTCATGTTCCTTACATTTGTTCTCTTGCCACTTAGCCATATTCCTTACAACAATTTCTCTTATCTTTTAGTCATGTTATTTACAAATATTTCTCTTACCATTTAGTCACGTTCCTTACATCTGTTTCTCTTATCATTCAGACATTTTCTTTACATCTTTTTCTCTTATCATTTAATCGTATTCCTTACATCTGTTTATCTTATCACTTAATCGTGTTCCTTACATCTATTTCTCTTATAATTTAGTCATATTCCTTACATCTATTTCTCTTATCATTTGGTGATGTTTCTTACACATATTTCTCTTATCATTTAGCCACGTTCCTTACATATCTTTCTCTTATCGTTCACTCAAGTTCCTTACGTATACTTCTCTTATCATTTACTCATATTCTTTAAATTTATTTCTCTTATCGTTTAGTCATGTTCCTTACGTGTATTTCTCTTATCATTTAGTCACGTTCCTTAGATCCATTTCTTTTGTCATTTTGTCAAGTTCCTTACATCAATTTCTCTTATTATTTAGTCATGTTCCTTACATATCTTTCTCTTATCTTTTAGTCATGTTATTTACACATATTTCTCTTTTCATTTACTCACGTTCCTTACACCGTTTTTCTTATCGTTTAGTCATGTTTCTTGCATATATTTCTCTTATCGTTTAATTATCTTCCTTATATCTTCTTTCTCTCATTTTCAGTCATGTTCATACATCTGTTTTCTCTTATCATTCAGACATTTTCTTTACATCTTTTCCTCTTGTCATTTAGTTATTTTCTTTACCTATACATCTCTTATCTTTTAGTCATGTTCCTTAGATATACTTCTCTTGTCATTTAGTCATGTTCCTTACATCTATTTCTCTGATCATTTAGTGATATTCCATAAATGTTTCTCTTATCATTTAGTCATGTTCCAGACATTTATTTCTCTCATCATATAGTCATGTTTCCTTACATCTGTTTCTCTTATCATTTTAGTCATGTTCCTTACATATGTTTCTCTTATCATTTAGTCATGTTTACTTTCACATATGTTTCTCTTATCCTTTAGTCACATTCCTTACATATAATTTCTCCTGTCATTTAGTCATCATGTTCCTATATATATATATATTTCTCTAATCAGTTACTCATGTTCCTTATATATACTTCTTTTTACATTTTGGTTGATAGTTTCACTTTTTATTCTTTAT
>NW_027467782.1:63887022-63934265 GCF_004210375.1 Tachypleus tridentatus | reverse complement strand
TTCAGGGTGTGGTATGTAACAGTCAATTCAACTATTCTTTGGTAAACTAGAAACCCAATAGTTGCTGATGACCAGCTGCCTTCCTAAACAAACTTACTCGACCTTTCAGCCGCGGGGGCGTTATAAAGTGAAAGTCAATCCTACTGTTCGTTGGTAAAAGAGTAGCCCAAGAGTTGGCGGTGGGTAGTGATGATTAGCTGCCTTCCTTCTAGTCTCACACTGCTAAATTAGGGACGGCTAGCGCAAATAGCTCTCGTGTAGCTTTGCGCGAAATTCAAAACAAACAAACTAAATGAGCTGTGTAGACAAAATTCTTGTGCCCCCCCCCCCAGTGGCTCAGCGGTATGTCTGCGGACTTACAACGCTAAAAACCGGGTTTCGATACCCGAGGTGGGCAGAGCACAGATAGCCCATTGAGTAGCTTTGTGCTTAATTCAAAACAACAACAACAAAATTCTTGAAAGAAAATAAGTAATAGACTCTCCACATTTCTAGAGATAACATTAAAACTATCTGAGGAACAAAACGGATTCAGAAAATTTAGACAAGTAACAGATAATTTGGTGAGATTACCTGAAACAATAATAAGGAATGCACTGTCGCTTTCTTCCTCGACATTGTATAGCATAATGTTCTCCGGTTCCATATGAATGAAATGGAACTATCGCGTGGAATTATTCGCTGACTCTCTAACTTTTTGAAAACAGACAATGTAGAGTAAACGTAGAGGGAACTTTCTCAGAGTTCTTCACTCCAGAAGCTGGTGTCCCTCAAGGAGAGGTTGTTAGCCCTATTCTCTTCATCATGTATGTGGACAGCATGCCACTTAGAGATCCAAATCATGGATACTCGTCACAGTTTGCTGATGATGTATCTATCTGGAAAAGTGCCCCAACAGCAGCAGTAGCAGCCACAAACATACAACCGTAATTAAACAGAATATGTGAATACTGCCAAAAATATAGAATCAAGATAAACACAGCAAAAAACCCAACTAGTGATATTTTCAAATCCAAAGAAACATCAAAAAGCACAACCACAGATTTACATAAATGGAATACTTCTCCGACTGCTACATCTGCAAAATTTCTTGGATTAACGTATGATTCTAAACTTGCATGGACAAACCATGTAACTAATATAAAACTAAAATCTGGCAAAGAATAAACTATGCTAGAGTCTAACTCGTAAAAAAAAACAATGGAGCAACACCTGAGAACATCCTCCAAATATACCAAAGACATATGCGGACCTGTAATACCCTATGCAGCTCCAGCATGGGTTACTATAAGCAAAAAACGTTTGAAAACCAAACTACAGCCATTACAAAATAAACTACTTACGACAGCATATCGAGTATCTGGAACCACCTCTTCAAAGTTTATGCATAAATATTTAAACACATTAACAATAACAGATAGATTCCTATACAGTACAATAATAATATGATAATAAAAATTGGAGAAAAAATGAACTATTATGCGAACTTGACAGGTATTGCATATATGATAAAGATGATCCTAAGCACCTCTCCCTGATTAATTTATATATTAGATCATCAAGATAAAATTATCAAATAATTCAAGATATATATATATATATATATATTAAAAACTATGAGCTAATAGTCCATTTCTGTATTATTTATCCCAAGTTGTTAAGGTTTGTAATAGTCCATTTCTGTATTATTTATCCCAAGTTGTTAAGGTTTGTAATAGTCCATTTCTGTATTATTTATCCCAAATTGTTAAGGTTTGTAATAGTCCATTTCTGTTCATGCTTAATTTTATTGTTGTCCTTTGATCTGTGTGTAACTACTAATCCTACCACACAATCTTTATCTAACAAAATGAATATGTAGCTTATGTTACTCAGTTGAATGCACAACATACTCATAAGCATACCTTGTGGAGGATTTGGTTGTTATTTTCATTGTCTTACATAATCTAATATTATCTAATAAATTTTTACTTTTTATGTTTTAACTCTTATAACAGTAATTAAAAAAATGCATCTCAAGTATAAGGAATATGGTGTGTGTGGGTTTTCAGAAAGTGTTTGACAATGTGTCACATGAAAAGCTTGTTAAAAAGTTTTCTGAAGGTGTGGGAGATAAATTATTTCATGGGATAGAAAAGTGATTGGATGGAAGAAAGTATAAAATTGTTACAAATGGAAATAATCGAACAGGATTAATGCCATGAATGAGATGTCTCAGTGCTCATTGTTAAGACCTTTGCTTTTTATAATTTACATCAGTGACATAAATGAAGTAATGGTCAATAAATTACTTAGATTTGCTGATGGTATTTAGGTTTTTGGATGTTTCTGACTGTGGTGAGGATACTGTTGCTGTACAAAAACATTCTGATTACGTGTTGAATTAGGTAAATAAATGAGTGATGATTACATTATACTAAATGCAAGGCAATGCATATGTTATTATAATTTGAATTAATTAGTATAATTCCAAAATAAATATAAAAATATTCACCTACACACACACAGAATAGTTTCTTTCTTAATGAGTTTGTATGTTTTGCCAAAGAGATTTTCAAGCTTTTAGTTTCGAGTGAACACCTACATATTCTTGTGAAACCACGTGAATTTGTGCCATTGTATGATAATATAATTATATATCAATGTGAAAAGCTTCCACGCACAATGATTCCCTCTATGTTTGTGCTTGTGAATCCTCATTTTTTCTTCAACACTATTGTGTTTTTAGTTTGTTGAAATTTGTAACTTTTTGAATTTTACTTTCACTTTATCAGGTTTCATTATACTCAGTATGAATCCACAGTTTAACTCTCTCAACAGTGGCTACATTCATCTACCCTAAGTAGCTTTAAACCTGTAACAGTATATATACATAATTATAATTAGATTTTATTATTTTATTGCTCTTTAAACTGTACCTAACTATTATTCATGCTGTTATAGGTTATAAATCTCTTGGGGATTGTGCAGTTCATATTACACTATCGAATTACTTTACCAACAAGCTGCTCACATGCATGACTTGTGAAATATTTTTATTATATTATTATTTATTTTACCTAACTTAATCTCAACCAATCTAGAAAAATCTCTACTTTTACGTTTTAGTTCCTTTTGTAATAATAAATAAAGAACATGAAAAACAAGAAATAAACTACTTACCTGAGGATTTTGTTGTTGTTGTTAACTGTTGATGACATATAACAATACTTTTTTTCTGGTTGTAGTGCATTAGATAATGCACCAAAAGAACATAGAATAACAGCACACAAAAAACGGACAATTTCCTCTAACAGTCATAGTATTTCTGCTTTCTAACACTGTGACAAGAGCCAGTACAAATTAATTTAGTGTAGTCATTATCTTTCCCATGGACTACAAGTGAAACTGATGATTATCTATTCAGAACACAACATAATGTAATATTATATGATAGGTGAAAACCTTGACTTTCTATTGGTTATAGATAATATATAATTAAACATAAGATAGAACTATTAACAAATCCTCAAAGAGAGAATGTCACAGGTGGGCATAGGAGGAGGAGTCTGATTTTTGTAGTTGCTAAACTTGTAATCTAATAAAATTATGGTTTGTCTGATCAATGATGATTTTATAGTTAGTAATTTACATTTAATTTCATAGTTACTGAAGGGGTGGTGGATAAAAAAGAGAATATATCTAGAGAAAATATGTTGTGTGTGTCATTTGGAGGAAATTCAAGATTTTTTAAAGTATTTCCTTACAAAATTAAGAACTTAAAACTTGTATCTATTAAAGGATCTATTAAAGCATAGATTATTAGCTCAGATTTTATGCCATTCTAATTGATATAACCTAAGCAAAAAGTAGCTTGATAAAGTTTTGAATGTGAGACACGAAAGCCTTCTCTTGTGCACAGTAAAGGATACTTGTAGCAAGAGGGTTACTGTGAATTCTCTTTCTGTTGATGTGAGGGATCTTACTTCCTTTTACCTACTTATCTATTCTTGTTCATTCAATTTTAATTCAGAGTGTATTTTGAAGAAGATAAATTTTTAAAATTTTAAAACTTAAAAATACTGCCTGTATAAAAATGTAGATCAAACTGCTTCCTCTAATTTTCCCATTTTTTTCTGTGCCATGATTTTTTGATTTAAGTTAATGGTTTATGGTATTCAAAATAGAATCATTAAAAGGTTTAATTTTTATAAACCTAAAATAAATAATGTATTGCCAAAATGACTCACCTTAAAATAGTAGTGTTGAGCCACAAAGAGGTGGCCTTTAGAGTTGGGTTGGATTGTGTTCCTTTTGCACAATAAGAACTCTACTTGGCTACCTTGGAGTAGCAAGGAAACTTCACTGAGTGTTCCTTAGTTTTCTCTATTAGTATAACTCACAAAAACCATGGAGAAAGTGGCTTTATAGAACCGAGGAACTACATCTTATGTTGTGTAACATGGTGCAGATATTGTGTTTTGCATGAGATTTTGGATCAGGAAATGGAATGTACTTCTTCATAGGCCAGAATATGGCTTTGTTGATGGGCTGTTCAGATTCCTGATATTGCAAGGAGTGCAAATCTCTTTCATAATTATGATGAAAAAAAGGTAGCAGAGAGCACTGTTAGGAAATCAACCTACAAATTGTCTCCTTGAGTTGCAAACTAAGTGTTAATGGTAAATTATTCCATAAACAAAAAAACACAAAGAAATCATAATCTGTCATAATATTTTCAAACTTTTGAAATGTTTTAGTGCTGATATATTTATTGGGTTTTATTTTGGAATGTGTGACTGAAATATTGGTAACATAAATCTTGAATAGCATGGTAAATTCAAAGATAATTATGTTTTTGTCTGGTAACATTTGTAGTATTGGTGATATGAACCTAGAACAATATATAGTAACTTTCAAAGTTTGTGTAATAATGGTGATTGTTCTGTAGAGTGAACGGATTTACTAACAATTTGTGAATTCAAACCCAATTATTTCTGAATAAATAATCTTTAACTTTTGTGTTATAAACTCTTAACTACATTTAATACCCTGAATTTTCATTAAGTTTTCCTGGTATGAATTTAATTATATTTTTTATTTATTTGATTTGACACCAAATATCATGGAAGTTAGTTATCACCATTAGATTCCATCTAGGAACATAGGGCCGCAATTGCTTATGGATTCTTCAACAAGTGTTTAAGTGAGTAGGTTGTTAGCCCACTGCACCGAGCCATCCCTAATTTAGCAGTGTAAGACTAGAGGGAAGGCAGCTAGTCATCACCACCCACCGCCAACTCTTGGGCTACTCTTTTACCAATGAATAATGGGATTGACCGTCACATTATAACGCCCCCATAGCTGGGAGGGCGAGCATGTTTGGCGCGAACCCGTGACCCTCAGATTACGAGTATGCGCGCTTCACGCTTGCCCATACCAGGCCAATATCATGGAAGCAGGATCTTTTCCTCTGTGTGTGTTAATAAACACTATCTTATCCACAAAAATATTCCATTACATTAAGTAGATGGTTTTAATCAAAAATATTTATGCAACCAGATTAATTTAAATAGATTTATTTGTACATGGAAGTACTAAACTATAAAAAAAATCAACATAATTAAACTATTCATTTTGTATTCAAGTGAAACCAAAATAAAATATATAGCTAAAATTACTCTACCACTAGATACACCATCAGCCATATTTTTCTATTTTAATTTAATAAAGTACATAAGGATTAAATTAATTAATTTTCTTCTTTTTATATGGCTTGTTTCATTTCTTCTGTTATTTTTTGCTCACTTGGTTTATTGTTATTGAGAACTGTTGGGTAGGAATACTCTTTTCTTCCAGGTTCAACTTCCTTCTTTCCTAGGAGGTATTTGACTAACTCCCATCTTTGCCCTGAAGTTTCTTTTGAGTATTCCTGATTCTATTAATTAACAGACAGAGGTTTCTTATAATCAATCTTCATTTTATCCTTACCTCCAAACTCAACCATCCATTTCTGTACTTTGACCTAGTCTCTCATTTCTGGTCTTTCAGTTTCTTCTTCTTGACCTTACTCTTCTACCTACTGTCAGATTCATCTAGCTTGTTGATGACTACTAAACTGAGTAGCGATCCATGTATTGTGGTTTGCACACCTGATGCTCACCCTTTTCTGTAAATAGATGAGTTACTTTGCTTCTTATCCATGACCTTTCTGTCCAGTTATCTTCCCTTCCTTTCAGCTCTCATCATCCCATTTCATTTCCTTCTCCACCACATGAGTCCATCTATCTAAAACACCTCAAAAAGACAGTGTTTATCAACACTTTCAAATCTTTCCTCCCTCTCACACAGTATTTGGTTCACCTGGAAGTGTTCCTCAACTGTTTTCTCTGGTGGTGCTTAACCATCTTTCATTTACTTGTGAGCTATGGAATAACTAGTCATCAGGATTTGCACCTATCACATATACTGCACAAAAGATTCTAATACTTTTGAGACTAAGGCTTTAGTGGAACTGTTTATCCCTTATGCATGCGGACTTGCATGACAAGTTGAACCATTCAAAAGAACGGTCGACCTCACTGGTGTACCAGGCCCCTCTTCTACTTTAGGAACAACCTTGATGGCTGGACTGATTCCATACACCCATCAGTGTTTCATTGCCTCTACACAAACTGGGCCTATGTTTCTTTAGAGATATTCATCAACCAGAGAAGGGCACATATGCCCAGGATGAGTTCTCTTTCCATATCAACCTGCTTGTACATTTAGCAGGCCATCAATTATGCTCTCATTTCTTTACTCACCTTGTGAATCATTTAGTTATGATCTATTCCAACAACTCCACAGTTGTTTCCCATACATATTGCCAAGGGGGTACTCAATTCAAGACCCTTTGCTTTTAAATCCTAGACCTTCTTTATCTGGTCAATTCTCAATGGATATGTGTCATTGTCCACCATTTAATTGGCACTGTGCACCTGGTTATGGAACACTTCTTTCAGCTCTACCATATTCTACCCATGAAATTGTCTCTCCACTCCAGGTTTTCCATTGGTTTCCTCTTTCTTGAGGACTCCACTTCTTGATGCCTTACTACCTTCTCAATTCTAGAGTTCCTTTTTTCTGGTCTTTTGTTCCTCATCCCTGGCTTTGATTTTCAGTATTGTTGTTTTTCTCTTTGTTCAGTGTAAATGGCTTGTCTTTGTCCGTTGGTCCATCTGTTGTTACCTTCCTCCTGACCATCCTATAATGTTGGCCATCTCTCCTCTTTCTCTTTTTGTCTAGCTGCTTGAGTGTAGATTAGCTGTCTCTACCATTGCAAATTAGTATGTGGTCTTGCCAACAGCACAGTGCCTTTTTGATATTACAAGATGTTTTCCTCCCCAAGTTCTTTTTACATTGTTCCATTCCTTTCTTCATAGACGTCCTACCCTGCTCCCATGCATGACTAAAACCTCAGTGTCATTCTGTTTACTGTTACCAATGAAGCTTTTGAGTCATTGATAATTTACCCCTTTCTCTCAAGACCTGTTTTCTCTTACTTCATGTCTGTGGTCATTGTCATTTGGATATTTATTCTTCCTCTACCCTCTTTAACCACATATTTTTCTTTATTTTAAATGGTCCTTCCTTCTTAAGACTTTAGCTGCTCAGGAAGATGACCACTCTTTCTCTCTCTTTTCACATACTTCTGTTTCTTAACTCTGTGAATATCAGATCTAGACAGTCTATTATGCCCTGTTTGTGCCATTCTTTGATACTTATCATACCTTATAATGTCTAGGCTCCTGTTGCCAAGTATTCATTCCCTATGATTCCTCTTCATTCTCCTACTTCATACAAATTGGATTTGACTAATTATTTGTTTAATCTACTACTTTTTGAGGATTCATAATTGTCAAATCTTCTACATTTCATTCCATTAAAGTCACCACCTCACTTATTCCCTTGTCTGTTCACATTTCCAGTGGATGCTGGATGAGATCTTTCAAGTGGGAACTAGACTACTACTCACATTTTAATTGCCCACTATCTTCACTTATCTAATTATCTTTATCTTGCCTTTTAGAATATTACTTCCTTCCCTTTTTTCACCATTCTACAGTCTACCCATCATCTCTATACTGATAAGCACCTTTCTCTCCCTCTCTCTCTTTTTTTTCTTTCTTTTTTAGCATTAACATATAGTATCATGCCATGTGGCTGGTGGTTCCCCCAGGTTGTACTTACCAAAATGTGCATCAAGTCAGGACAGTAGAAAGCACTCATTCCCTCTGCCCTAGTTCCATACATACCCACTATGAGATGAGGTGTTCTGCAAGACCACTTGTGTATATGTATATCTCACTATTGTCCAATCTGTCTGTATCCATTCCATGGGCTGTTTTGAAAAAAAGTTAGCATAAGCTATTTTACTCCCTGCTTTCCTTGACTTATGTTGCTTATTTTTAGCTAAGATTATGTAATCACCTGTTGCACTGTCTCCATTAAAACACCTTTCTGGACTGAAGGATTGGATTAGTGGGAATCCTGGCATTTTCCCCATGTCTGCCCACAGCAATTCTTTCCCCATTCTTTTCAGTGAATGATGCAAAAGATATCCTAGAACAAGAGATATAAATACAGTAGCATGTAGAAGTGATTAAAGCTGTCAGTATGACCACATGCCACTTGTGCATTCCTCCTGCAGCCAGCATTTGTTCAGTAGAGTTGAGGTGAATGCATAATACAATACTGTATGACTCTTCTGCAACCTGTAACTATTCATTTAAGATGAGTGAGCATGCATCACTATCCCACACTCTAATCGTCGTATCTTTTCAGTTGGGTTGTGGTGAACATGCACTAAGAAATATATATATATCTCTTGCAGAGATCTGTTCAGTCGTATGCTTCCACCATATTGTTATCTGCAGCATTGTGTGTAACTCCTTCCTTTGGCTGCGTTTCCAATAAAATTTTATCATAGAAGTTGAGGTTAGTACAAGGTGAAGTCTAGATGTGTTCCAATCATATTACACATATTGGCTCTTCAGCCTCTTGTGTGAAAGTACTAAGGCAGCCATGTTCTTATTTTTACCCTTCCCTGTGACACATAGGACTCATTTGTATCTTTCTTTTCTTATTCCTCGGGAAGATTATACTCTGCAAGAGATCTGGTATTGTCTCCCTACAGGTATGCTCCTATGGAGCCCCCTGCCATCAGATGTCATTCTCCACAGGCTTCATTGTTGCATTTTTGAAGAGAGATCATTTAGATGAATCTTTGCACTGACCTCTCCATCACTTCAATGGAGGATTACAATTTAACTGTGTGAAAAGGTGTGAATTGTCTCAAAAGTTAACATTTTCCTTACATGAAATGGTATTTCCAACAGATATTTCTGCTCACACACATTCCTACTACTGGTGTACTTGTGTATTGCTTGCCTTGTTAAAGAATGAAGATTCATGTCTGCAAATACATAGAGGGGTTATATGTCACCACCTGTCTTGATGGTGGAAGGGTTCTGCCGCATAATGATGTTTTTATGCAGTTGTGCAATTCACGAGAAATCTCTTGAGATTAGGTGGGAGTTTATTAAAGGTTAGGGACAAACAAATCTATAAAACAGATGAATGGAAAAAATAGAGTAAACATGTGAAAAGATGTGATATCATCTCAGAATTAAAATATACACTCTGAAAACGCATTCATTTAGAGTTCTTGACAAATGCACAGGGAAAGTAGCTTAACTGTGTGTGTAGAGGTGAGTATCTATTGAGAATACATTTTCAAGTAAAAAAGATATTAACATTGTACACAAGAACAGATGTGAACCATATAATTTTCCTAAAATTGTTGTTTTTCCAGATAACTCAAAATATTCAACTGAAAAACTCAGATATAATGTTGGAAAACAGATTAAAACTAGAATCGGCTGATGGTGACTTCATCCTTTGGATAAGACAAACTTCCAACAACTCTCTGTTTGGATCAGCATTTGACAACAAGCAGTGACGACCAGTGGAAGACACAGAATGCTGCCCTGTGTCTTCCACTGGAAAACAAACCAATCTTAATTTCATTATTCAAAAGCCACTTTCAATAGTTCTTTTCCTTGCATTCATCCAGTTGAAGGAATTACAAGAAAACCAGCAGGTGTTTTCCAACCTAATGTTTTCTATTTGCTCTCTATTGAGTTCAGATTCCAAATTTTCTACAGCTAAAAATAAGGAATCCAGTTTTCATTTCACAGAACTTAAGTTGTTTGAGAGACAACAAATGTTATCTTCATATTCTCATTCTCTTTGCTTGCAGCCAGATATTGAAACCAGTTATAAATCACTTTAAATGAAGTTGAATTTTTCCTCTTATTCTTACCCTGTTTGTATGCATCCAAGTATAGTTACTGCTCCTAGTTCTGATGGAATAGAACTATTAGTTTTTTCTGTGCCAGTACATTCAACTACAGTTACTTTTAGTTCTTCTGGGACAGATCTGAAAATTTCTACACAACCTCCCACTCATTTTACTACAGCTATATCTTCTATACCAGTTTCTTCACAATCTTGTATTCATTTGATAACAATTACTACTTCTAACTCAGCTGGAATGGAATCAGTTTTTAGACATCCTTGTACTGTATTGACAGCAGTTACATCCTCGAACTCCACGGATGTATAGCTAACAATTTCTACACATCATTACAATACTTTAGTTACAGCTACTTCCTTAAGTTTTAGCGGCAGAGCAAAGAATTTCTACACATCATTATACCATTTTGACTAGAGCTACTTCCACAAATTCTAAAGGAGCAGAACTAACATTTTCTACACATCTATCTTCTTCAGATACACTTACTTCCTTAAATTCTATAGAGACTAAACCAGTTTTCTACACATCCTTATAATTTTTGACATTTAATTCCTCATATTTTATGAACATACAGCAAACATTTTCTACACATCCTTCTGTTTCTTCAGATCTATACGTATATATTCAATCTAGAAACACCGATCTTTCTTTTTTGTTCATTTCCAACTTTATTTTGTTTTTATATTTATTAATTTATTTGTTTCCATCGAACTTTAGATGGAGAGTTATGTCATGTAGCATCCAAACGTTAAGTTAAAAAATTGAAAAATACGATATTAAGAAAAAAAACCCTTAATATTTAAATAAAAATCGCAATAATAAAATTAGCATAAACTAATGTTTATATTATTTTAGTCCTGAAAATTGATTGTCTGTTTTATTTATTTCCAACTTTATTTGTTTTGTATTTATCACATTTACTTGTTTTCATCAAACATTAGGTAGAGTATATTGATATACAGTGTTAAATTAAGAAAAGAAATTTAAACAATGGGATATTAAAATAGAAACGAAGTAAACAGTTAGAATTTAAATATAGATACATTGAAAAATTTGGCATAAACTTCACCTTAACATTATATTCAGTGCAGAAAAATGACTTTTTCTCCATTTAAATCCTTTTCAAGTTCATTTATTTCTTACTTAATGTCTCCCGCTGGTACAGCGGTAAGTCTATGGATTTACAACGCCAAAATCAGGGGTTTGATTCCCCTCGGTGGACTCAGCAGATAGCCCAGTGTTGCTTTGCTGTATGAAAACACACATACACTCTTACTTAGTACTTTTATGTTTTCGTACATGATTTGGTGTACTGTTACGCCTTATCCAAAATGCAAAGACTAAATATATTTATAGTTTTATAAGATATGAAAAGAAAATATAAAAGAAGTAATTTTTGGTATCACATAACTGCGTAGTTAAACTTCATAAAAGTTATTTTGGTTTTAATAACTATTTTTTCATAATTCCACTACGAAGATTTCAAAATAATATCCACTTTTTTTATCACGTATTTTTTTTTTTATAAATTGGGAAGAAATACTTACTTCGATCAAATTATTTCCTTTACCACAATGGGCATTTTCTATTATTATGCCTGTTAACAATAACACAAGCAAAATTTGTAGTGTATACTGGAGGAATTTACACATTTTGATAAAAGTTAAGAAAAATTACCTTTACATTCCAGAAAAATAAATAAAAATGTTTTTTTAGTCTCAAAATTACATGTTGTCTTCTCTCTTTTATCTATTGTGTCTGAAGCATCTCGTTTCAATGAACAGCAGTAATCAGTCATCATGGTAATGTTCCACTTTCTATGGTATCTCCTCTTAATTTCTCTGATGTCCCAGTGAAACTTTTCCCTTTGTTCTTCGCTGATGGCATCGATATTTTCAAGGAAATAGTCAATATGTGAGTGTAAGAAATGAACTTTCAAACTTATATTACAACTCGACTCTTTGAATTATTCGAGCATGTTATTGACAGTATTTTCAAAATTTTGATCTTTGTTGTTTCCTAAACATTTGTCAATAACATCTTTAAAGATAATCCACGTTTGTTTATTTTTTCTGTATGAAACGTTATGGTTCACTAGACGTTTTAGATTGAAAATAAATCACTATCATAATTTCTGTCGACTTCAGAATCAGATTAAACTGACAAAAGTCTGGTAAAGTGGGTGCAGGTACATCAGGTCTAAGAAGAGCAGGTTTTTATAGAAGACTGTAGGTTCGGATGAGAAATTTCCTTTTTATTTTGAATGTGGTTTTATAGTGGAATTGCATTTTTTTTTTTACCTGTAGTGCATTGTCTCAACTCTTCGACTCAAACAACGCAAACTTTGTGCGGAGCCTCTGATTTGTCTTCATCTCCAAGTTTTATTCCACAATACATGTAATATGCTTTTCATAAATTCTGTAATGTTTTCCTTTTGTTTCTTTAGAACAAATTACTACAAATATAACAAAATATGTTGATGTCACTTACACAACATCTTGTAGCCATAGCAACAAATAAAAAAATGTCTAAGTGCCCATGCAAACAAATACTATTTAGAAATAACATGTCATTTGACCTAGCGCAGATACCCTCGCGTAGCTTTGTGCGAAGTTCAAAACAAACAAACAAACCAATCATTTGGCCAATTGACCGTTCATATTTCTCGAGATTCTAAAATGATCGATAAGACTCTCACGTCGCAATTGATGTAGAGAAATCTGTAGCCAGTGGTTGTCACTATTTTAAGCATAACATAATGTGCCCATTTCAATGAAAATTATTCACTTATGTAAAAGTATATACGACGTTTTATGAAAATTGTACATGAGAGAGAAAAAGGAATATAATTTTTAGATTAGATGTATATATAATAAACTCATCGCAGGCCTGTACATTTGAATAAAAGATACAGTGAAACATTAAATTTCACCTTCAATGTAACTTCTGTCTAGACATGCAACTGTGTTTTTATTTGTTTCCCAGTCTATTTCTTTTGTATTTATTACATTTCTTTGTGTTGTCATCGCACTTTATTTATACTACACCGCAATGAAGAGTCGAAAAATTAAACCAACAACTTCTTTTCAAACATTGGATAATAAAGAAAAATGAAAAAATTATATTGTTATTTAAACTAATAGTGTAGGAAACTTAGCATAAATTGCACCTCAACAGTAAGTTCATTCCCTGCGGTGTCCAAGGGATAAACTATGGAAACAATTAAAATGTACCATGTTGGAATAGGATGAAAAGCAAGTAAACCCTTAATATCAAATAAAAATCATAGTTAAAAAATTGCATAAACCATTTCTTTTCGTTCAGTCGAGAAGAAATAGCTCTACGTATTTTATTTCCCCGCCAGACAATATAAAAAGAAGGCAGTTTGTTATTATTATTAAAATAAAACTACTTTTAGCAGATGATGGTAGTACTTTATAGGTAAGAACGTTTTCATTTAACTAATGTTACGTGTTACTTGAAGGTAGGTAAAATAATTGTAAAAAGTAATAAAAGTTACTGTAAATAGCCGAACTGATAGCTTTGTAAATACATAAATACATTACAAATTGATTAGTTATTTATTTTATGGATATTTCCTCAACAAGGCCACATGTTACCTTAAATAAACCGTGTACATTGTTGTTGCTGTATGAAGACACTTCCTTGTGGATGAGGTTCTTATATAGTTTCTTTAATGGATTTTAATTTTTCTTTTCGTATACTTCTATTTTTGTACATTGTAGCTTGAGTTAAGAAGCATTCTGGACTACTATCCGTTGCTGAGCATCTGGATGTGACTCTAGCAGTTCAAGCAAACAATTCATTTTTCAAAGTTCTGACTACTAAAATTAATAATAATATACTCTTCAAAAAAAGAAACGCAAAAGGCAAAATATGAGACAAATTGTTAAAAAGGGTTATTCCGGGTAGTTCTATATGACATGTGTGAAACTTTGCACATTCACTGCTGAACATCCAACGTCTGCAAAGCGAAGTCCACGCTCACTAGGTGAAGTTTAACGTCATTCAACGTCAATAACGAGTATGTCCCCCGTGAGCATCAATAACTTCTTGGCATCTCCTTCCCATGGAAGCGATGAGATGACGAATCACATCCTGTGGAATGGCTGTCCACTCGGCCTGCAAAGCTGCTGCAAGCTGAGGTAGAGTCAGCGGTTGAAGTTGTCGCCGTCGCAGACGTCGGTCCAAAAGGGATATTTTTGTTATTTTAAAGAGAAATATATGTAATAACGTTACAAGCTCAGAGTATGTGATGTTACACGTGTTAAGGCACTGATTGTCAGACCAAAATGACAATAAACGTTGTGCTCTTTGAAAACGGAGGAAAACATCGGATTTTTGCCAAAACGGATGCGTGTCCAATAAATTTGTTTGAGAGATCTGCATGTTCTCGAAGTGCAACATGTGCAAAATCCCTATAAAAGTGACGGGTTCTTGGTTTCCATAGTTCAGTGTTAAGCCACCGACACGTAATACAGTTACGCCAAGACTGACTGAAGCACAACGCAACAACGCCATTGGTCGCTTGGAAACAGGCGAATCTCGATCAGATGTTGCCAGAGCTGTGAATGTCCACCCAAGCACCATCACAAGGCTATGGGATCGTCACCAACAACATGGATCAACTCGTGACCGTCCACGATCTGGCAGACCTCGTGTGACCACGCCCGCACAAGATCGCTACATCCGGTTACGTCACCTTTGGGATAGGACCACCACTGCGACGTTTACTGCCTCAACCATACCAGGGCTGCGTAGGATTTCTGATCAGACCGTACGCAACCGTCGACGAGATTCTTAGGCCCTATGTGCAACCCATCATGGTAAACGTCAACGACGTTTTTCAGCATGACAACGCCCGTCCTCACACAGCCCGACTCACCACTGTCTTCTTGAGACACCATAACATCAACGTTCTTCCCTGGCCCTCCAGATCACGAGATGTAAACCCCATCGAACATCTTTGGGACGAGTTGGACCGACGTCTGCGACGGCGACAACCTTAACTTCGGACTCTACCTCAGCTTGCAGCAGCTTTGCAGGCTGAGTGGACAGCCATTCCACAGGATGTGATTCGTCATCTCATTGCTTCTATGGGAAGGAGATGCTTAGCAGTTATTGATGCTCACGGGGGGCATACTCGTTATTGACGTTGAGTGACGTTAAACTTCAACTAGTGAGCGTGGACTTTGGATGTTCAGCAGTGAATGTGCAAAGTTTCACACATGTCATACAGAACTACCCGGAATAAACTTGTTAACAATTTGTCTCAAATTTTGCCTTTTGCGTTTCTTTTTTTGAAGAGTATATTTTGGTTAAGATTTAATGAAGGTTTGGTTGCTACGTAGCCTGGAATATTAAAAAGTAAATTGGCAAGTTATCTAATCAAACTTCTGTTAGTGTTATTATATCAATATCAATTATTTGTTCTGTTGGAAATAAAATAAATTCATCATAGTTTTTCACTAAGCTTCTAATATTCATGTGTATAAAGTAAAACCTAGACACCAAAATCAACCAACAAAGAAGTAAATATATCTCACGAATCAAAAAATCACGAAACCATATGTTGCTGCATACCATATATTCCCGACATCAACAGAAAAATAACCAACATCTGGCAAAAACTAGTAACAAAATATAACATTCCAGTTAATACCAAATTTATTCAAAAACCAGGCATAAAACTGAGGTCCACACTATGTAAAAACTACACTGACAAACATCACACCAACATTATTTATAAAATACAATGTGATAACTGCCACGACGTCTATATTGGAGAAACAAGTTTGTTTGTTTGTTTTGGAATTTCACACACAGCTACTCGAGGGTTATCTGTGCTGGCCGTACCTAATTTAGCAGTGTAAGACTTGAGGGAAGGCAGCTAGTCATCACCACCCACCGCCAACTCTTGGGCTACTCTTTTACCAATGAATAGTGGGATTGACCGTCACATTATAACGCCCCCACGGCTGAAAGGGATGCGAACCCGCGACCCTCAGATTACGCGTCGCACACCTTAACACGCTTGGCCATGCCGGGCGGATAAACAAGTAGAAAAATGGAAACCAGATTTAAAGGACATAAAAAGTCACCTTCACACGTTTTCGAACACTGCAAGTCAAATAAACACAACATAACCATAGAAAACACTCAAATACTAAATAAAGAAACAAACATAAACAAATGCAAAATTAAAGAAGCCTTACTTATACAACAACTTAAGCCCAAAATAAACCAATACAAAGGAACACCGTAATATATAAAATTATATATTCAAACACCTAACACCGCCCTCTACATTCCGACACTCAGTTACACAACCCCTCACAAACATGTGGTCAGCTTCCGGTCAGTTATCTCTCGCTTTCTTTGTGAACCTGAAGATGATCGAAGAAGGTCGAAACGTTATTCACTCCTATACGTAAAAAATTTTATCAACCCAAACGAGCCGTTTTTACATATATACTTCTCTTCAAGTGGGTTTTCTCGACATCACTGAAAACCTTCTAATGTTTTACATAATTGATAAAAGAGCAGATATTATCACCTTCATAATTTTCAATTACGTTAAAATATTTATGACTTTTACACAAGTCCATAAATGTTATACATAAAAAAGGTTTACCTATTGTATTACAATTTTTTAATAAAGTTTGTTATATTGTTCTCTCGTGCGTCTTTCTTTGATCTACAAGTTTCAAGTTAGCATAGGACTTAATATGTAGTATTTTCTCTCTCTCCGCACGTCTTGCCATTATCAGACCTTTCCGAGTCCACACGTCCTTGATCAACTGTTTACCTGATGACGAGAAACCCACTTGAAATAAAATGTTAATACCCATACCAGCCGTTCTGAGATACATGTTTATTTCAAGTGGATTTCGTCCGTCATCAAGATTATTACAACACACCGATTATACGAGAAGTGTAAGTCATTTGTGTTTCTTTGTGTACTATGTTATCTGTTTAAACTCCATTATGCCTGAACTTACCTACATTACGCCATTGTCAACCGTACAACCTGAAGATGTTCTGTCCTTATCAATAAAAGTGTTAAAACCCATACCAGCCGTTCTGAGACACGTGGTCAGCTGTTTTGTTTCGAATAATAGTTTCTTTAATACTGGAGCCTGGTGTTCATATTCTAATAATCGCGTGATTGGAAAAGTGGAATGGATACCTTTAGTAGATTAACCTTTGTCTTCGAAAGTATTAATTCAATGCTTTTGTTTGTGTTTTTCAGCCGACTAATTAGGTTTTCTGCGATTGAAGGCGGACATGAAAGGTTGTATGATTTTACACAGTGGGCAATTTGATTGTCATTTTGTCCTACTTGTAGTCCTGATTCCCAACTTGCCTGATGATCTCTACACATTCTGCTTTCTCAGCGACAGAAATGCCTACAACTTAAAAATTTCCGATTCTATTTCTGTGCACCAGTAGTAGCATTATCTCCTCTAAGCTCTCTACTTTTTTTACACACTATTTTACTCCTTCAATTTTCCCTACTTCATGCCCTAAATTAACACTTGGTGTTTTCGACTGGATCAAAGTTTCAAATTCCGAAAACTTTATGTCCATGTTTGCTATTTTTGCCTTCATATCTTTATTTCCATTATCTTCAAAATCTGTATAACTTGGAGCTTGATGTTTGGTAAATCTAGTTAACTTTTCTTTGCACCAAGAGTGACTAAATTCTCCACCGTTTTCATTCTAGTATATTTTGTACAAAAGTATTTAAAATAGTCCATACATTGTGTTATTTCTTTCGGTTTTTTTTAAACTCGTTTTCACACGAAAAACACTTTAAGACATCATTCGTAAGAAATTTAATTTTCAGAAAAATACAGTATTTAGGTGGGTGGGAAAAATAAATTTGTTACAACATAGCAAATATCACAAATGTAAGCCGAAAGAAAAAAACAGCAGTTTGAATAGTACATTATAATTATGAACTATAAACAAATGAACACATAACAAGTACGTGGAACCCATACGATATTAGGCTATATATTAACTAAGTAAGTAAATGTTTTACTACGCACTAAGTACATCGTGTTTTCTAGAGTCTGCCTCACATTTTAGAACACAAGGTTTTCTTAAAATTGTTACTGACGGAATCGATCAAATTCTGAAAATTTAGATTATAAGGCATCAAATCTTTCATTCAGCCATCTTTATACAAATGAATAGCATGGAATTATAAAAAGTGAAGTGGTACTTAAAATTTGTTAGCCTGGACGATATAGCACCTATCAATCACTGTCAATAAGTGTGGGTGACAGTGATTTGGGGTTCATTTATAGAAATACCTCCAGTGGAACAACAGACTTACATCGCTAAAAACCGGTTTTCGATATCTGTGGTGGAAGGAGCATAGATAGCCGTTTGTGTAGTTTTGTGCTAAATTACAAACAAAACAAAACATCATTTATAAAGAAAGACACACTGACGTATGAAAAGTCCACATCAACAGCCATACTCACTACAAAAATATTTATACCTCACTTACGATATAAATTCAGTTTCACCGAACTTCTGCTATCTTACATCTAGCCAGATTTTTATTCAGTGATCCAAACTATCCTTCATACATATAGAGATGTTTCAAACTAGTCTTATGTAGCATCTTGTCAAATATTTTTGAAAATCTATATATACCATATTCACAAACACACTTTCGTCTACATAAGCAGTGACATTCTTCAAAGAATGTCAAAATATTAATGAAACAAGGTTTTCCCTTAGTTAAACGATGCTAACTAGTCGATACAATCTTAAACTTTGTTAAAATCATCTTTTATCACATTTTAAAAATCTTTTCCCACCAATAACGTGAATCTAATTGACAAATAATTACCAAGACAATTTTATCACCTCCATTGAAAAGAGAGGTACTATTACCCAGCTTCCGATCTTGTGGAACCTGCCTACTATTCAAGGACTTAGAAAATAGTAGCAAATGGCTCACGTATAAAATCCTTAACTTTTTTCAAACTGAGAATTAATGCAACCTTCGTCAGTCTTGTTCTAACCAATCAAGTGTTGAAAATGAGAGATATTACTTAAATCTTCATTAGTAAAACTTAATAAAAGAATTTATTAACCTAGACAACCCATAGTCATCAAATATTAACTTTCCTTTAGACATTCTACTCAACTCCAATTTCTTTATCCTTAATATATGACCAAACATGTTCGTCCTTTCAGCCGTGTGGGCATTATAATGTGACAGTCAATCCCACTATTCGTTGGTAAAAGAGTAGCCCAAGAGTTGGCGGTGGGTGATGATGACTAGCTGCCTTCCCTCTGGTGTTACACTGCTAAATTAGGGACGGCTAGCGCGTATAGCCCTCAGTAGCTTTGCGCGAAATTCAAAACAATCGCCTAGTTACTGCATGTACATAAAATATAGTCATACCTGATGAGTGCATTTCAATTTTCAGTTCCATAGGTCTACTACTTAGGTATCATCTAGAAAAATAACACCTTTTCATTTTAAAACTAAGATTAAATATTAGAGTAATTATTATATTTTCAAAACTGTATTGAAATAATTTTTAGATCCTGATAGATCTCTGCTTAAATTTCAGGTGTACTTCAAGAAATATATTAAGAACGGAAATTGTATAGTTAGGAGTAAAAAGTTTGTCAAGTGTGGCTTATCAATAAGTTTAAAAATTTATAATGTTGAAAATCTGGATCGATAAATGCGGTGATTAAAGCTTACCCCGATGTTCACCCTTTGCAACAAACATATTTTTCAACGTGAAATTTCCCAAGGGAATAGGTTTTTAATACTATTACAAGAGAGTTACAAAACCGTGCAAAAATCAGAAATTACAAATTGTAAAATCGAGACAATCATCATCAACGTTTGTTTACATTCCTCAGAATGTAATACAGTTTAAAATTCAAGTGACATAGGTAGCGTGGCAAACAAAATTTACATACATTGAGACTTAAATAAAAATCTATGCTCAATCAAATTAGATGTTATCAGCATAGTAAAATAGATATTTTCAATTATGTTTATATATTATAGGGAGAAAAATAGTCACAAATTAGGCTTATCAGAATATCAGTATTTATTAAAAGTAACTTAAATAAGTGAAGAATATTGTCATAAAGAATTGGCTTAGTGTCGATTATTTCGTTTCCAAATATCTGTAATAAAATATTGGTTTGTTTTGTCATACATTTTCCACAACATAAACTATTTTGGAAATGTGTGAGCTTTAAGCGCCATTTTTGGACCAAAAACTATGCAATGAAATTGGGTAGCATATGTTGTCATCTGTTAAAGCAAAAACTATTTCGCGTAACTAGTTGTTTGTTGTTATTTTATGCTATGATAATTGTTGATAAATCACTTTCGTTTGTTTTTCTTCATTTAGTTAAACATATACACAAGAAAAGAAAGGTTGTAATCAAACTATTATTCTAAGAAATAATCAACTCAATTTTTTTCGAAAAAAAGATGAAAAGCCTTGTTTGTTTTAATTTTGCGCAAAGCTACTCGAGGGCTATCTGCGCTAGCCGTCCCTAATTTAGCAGTGTAAGACCAGAGGGAAGGCAGCTAGTCATCACCACCGACCGCCATCTCTTGGGCTATTTTTTTTACCAACGAATAGTGGGTTTGACTGTCAAATTATAACGCCCTACGGCTGAAAGGGCGAGCATGTTTGGTGCGATGGGGATTCGAACACGCGACCCTCAGATTACGATTCGAACGCCTTAACACGCTTGGCCATGCCGGGCCAGATGGAAAGCAATATTTAGAGTTTCATACAGAAATTTTTTATTATTTTGCCAACTGTTGTCCATAAACACAATTATTTTATTCATTTTAATATAGTTTGATATTCAATTATTTCCAAATTACGATTACAGACGATACTACAAGGTAATTGTTATAACTTTCAATTAAATGCAAAACGTAACACTAATGATTTATATTCTGAATTAAAGTCTTGTGCCAAAACAATATAACTTCAGAAATATACTTCTCAAAAAAGAAACGCAAAAGGCCAAATTTGAGACAGATTGTTAACAAGTTTATTCCGGGTAGTTCTGTATGACATGTGTGAAACTTTGCACATTCACTGCTGAACATCCAAAGTCTGCAAAGGCGAAGTCCACGCTCACTAGTTAAAGTTTAACGTCACTCAACGTCAATAACGAGTATGCCCCCATGAGCATCAATAACTGCTTGGCATCTCTGCCCATGGAACCCATGAGATAACGAATCACATCCTGTGGAATGGCTGTCCACTCAGCCTGCAAAGCTGCTGCAAGCTGAGGTAGAGTCCGCGGTTGAGGTTGTCGCCGTCGCAGACGTCGGTCCAACTCGTCCCAAAGATGTTCGATGGGGTTTAAATCTGGTGATCTGGAGAGCCAGGGAAGAACGTTGATGTTTTGGTGTCTCAAGAAGACAGTGGTGAGTCGAGCTGTGTGAGGACGGGTGTTGTCATGTTGAAAAACGTCGTTGACGTTCACCATGATGAGTTGCACATGGGGCCTAAGAATCTCGTCGACGGTTGCGTAGGTCTGATCGGAAATCCTACGCAGCCCTGGTATGGTTGAGGCAGTAGACGTCGCAGTGGTGGTCCTATCCCGAAGGTGACGTAACCGGATGTAGCGATCTTGGACAGTCACGAGTTGATCCATGTTGTTGGTGACGATTCCATAGCCTTGTTATGGTGCTTGGGTGGACATTCACAGTTCTGGCAACATCTGATCGAGATTCGCCTGCTTCCAAGCGACCAATGGCGTTGTTGCGTTGTGCTTCAGTCAGTCTTGGCGTAACTGTATTGCGTGTCGGTGGCTTAACACTGAGCTATGGAAACCTAGAACCCGTCACTTTTATAGGGATTTTGCACATGTTGTACTTCGAGAACATGCAGATCTCTCAAATAAATTTATTGGACACGCATGCGTTTTGGCGAAAAATCCGATGTTTTCCTCCGTTTTCAAAGTGCACAACGTTTATTGTCATTTTGGTCTGACAATCAGTGCCTTAACACGTGTAACATCACATACTCTGAGCTTGTAACGTTATTACATATATTTCTCTTTAAAATGACAAAAATATCCCTTTTCCGTTTCTTTTTTTTGAAGAGTATAGTACTTGTTTAAAACTTAAACTGTACCAAAATGCTTGCACAATAGTTTTATATTACGATTATTTGTGCTAAATAAATTGAACTTCAACAGTATTATTCTACGTCAAATATTAAAAACGTAAGTGACATATGAAAAAAGCAGTAGTATTTTAATAAGTGAGATTAGTAAGCAGTTTTTACCTACAGTTGAAAAAAATATTTTTTATATTTTTATCCTTCGAAAATGTGATCCCGATTAAATGAAGAAGATAAAATCAATTATATTCAATTGTGTAAAATACAAATTGTTTTAAAATGATTTTATATAAATAAATAGGTTTTAATTTAACTTTACTTTCATCAGAAAATTGACATATAAATAGATAATCTGTATTATATATAAGCTCAATGTACAATTTTATTACTCTTATTAAATCGCAATTATATTTTCTGAAAAAAATATTAAAGACCGAAATTATATAATTAATTAGCAGTGAAAAATTTGCACGATATGGCTCCACGGTAAACCTTAAAGCTTTTAACGTTAAACACCGAGGCTTAATATTTGTGATGAGTGAAACATTGGTAGCCAAAGCTTTGCGCTTCACAACTAACATATAATTTGTTCAATGAGAAATTTGAGATGGAAAATTTTAATACAAATGCAAAGGAGTTACGAAATAATTTACATAATGTCTCTTATTTACCGTACCAAAAATTACAAATTGTAAAATCCGGACAATTATCGTCACTGTAAAGTTCACTCATTCCTTGGAAGGTAATTGAATTTTTAATTTAATTTAAACTGAAATAGGTGACGTTCTAAACGAAAGTGGTATAGACGTCAACCTGAAAGCTTATTTTGAATAAAAGTCGATATTTCGTTATCAGCGTTATAAAATAAATATTTATAACTGTTTATAAATTATGAAAAAGTGCTAAATAATTAAGAGTTGAGATTAGTTCTCAAAATTAGAATTTATAAAAAGTATTTTAAGTAAATACAAAATAGCTTTATGGAATGTAATACAATTTTAATTATTACTGAATTATGTTTCATTATCAGTTTAAAAGAAATATTTACAATTTTGTTTATATATTACAAAATATTTGTTTGCATGTAGATCTGAAGAACGGTGGTAGCCTCAAATGTTATCTTTTAATAAATGATTTTGGCAAAATACAAACCGTTTGTGGCATTTATAATAGGCGAGGACTCGGATTCCGTTTTGATTCCATCAGATACATGTATCAGTGGACTCGGCAGATGGCCCGATGTAGCTTTGCTATAAGAAAAACACACACACGCACAGATACATTTAATAAATTAGAAGTTATAATTAAATTGTTATTTGAAAATATAGACTGCACGTAAATTTTTAAAGCAAAGAAACTATATTAGTGTGTGTGTGTTTTTGTATAGCAAAGTTACATCAAGCAATCTGCTGAATCCAGCGAGGGGAGTCCAACCCCTGATTTTAGTATTGTAAATCCATAAACTTACCGCTGTACCAGCAGGGAACATAAGAAAAAGAGTAATATTTGAAGTAATTTTATTTTGAGATTGCCACTCGAGGAAAAAAAATTAAAATGTCAGTAAAAAGTGTTTAAACGTTTAACATTTGAAATTTAAAACTTAAAAATTCCAGTTCCTTAATATAAATATTGTACACATAAATCTTTTCTGTTCCCAATGCACAAAGTCTTAATTCGTCCAGATAAAGCTGCATCTTCTTAATCAGTCAGAATGTAGTGGTGAATCTTCAACTAAGAAACGACCAGCGGAAACACAAGACAAACAACCACCATTACCTCAGGTTACTTCAGCTATTTATATATCATTTATAATTAAAATTAAAAATACATCACTTCCATAATTTTAAATTATAAATATTTATTATATGCTATATTCGTTCTGTTGGAACACATTAAAGCTGGATATTGTACATTAAATGTTCACACTTTTAAATTATTCATTAGAAAAATACACACAATGTCTACTGGTTTACCAGCAGTCTCTGTTCACTGTCTAATGTCGTACAATTATTCAAGATCTATTCTTCAAACATTTCATCAAAACGTATTTCATATTACTGGATTACAAAGATGCATTTGATCTGGGATTTTCAAAACTGAACTATTTTCGCAAAACACTCGATACTTAAGCCTCGATTTGTCTTGAATATTCCAGTTTGCTTCAATTTTATTTTACTTCTGAAGAAGAGATAAACAATAAAATGACTTCAAAAATAGTAATTTTCAATCAAAATGCATTAGAATATGATATCATTGCGCCTTCTTTTCAAATTTAATTTACTTTGCATCTTAGAAAAGAGAAAACTGATATTTTTAGCTTTGGAAGCGACATAAAAGTTTCTACCAAAGTCCCGATGTTTCATTATGGAATTTCTCTACTAAGCAAACACAATCGCATATTTTTCACGTAATTATACTTAAAATACACAGTTTTTTTAGGTGTTTCAAAACATTATTTTTATCAAAAGTGCCAACGTTATACACTTTGTATTTTTTAAAATTTAGTGTTATTTAACTGAAAAAAATCACTTGATGTATACTTTTCAAAATGGAATTATTTTTATCAAAACTCTCAAGTTTTAAGCTTCAATTTATCTTGAATATTTCAGTTCGCTTCAATTTTACTTTACTTATGAAGACATTATAAAAATAGAAAGACTTCAAAAACAGGCATTATCAGTCTAAATTCCTAAATCTAGGAGATTGTTACGTCTGATGATTAGAGCGCTCGTCTCGTACTCTACGGGTCACATGTTCGAATCCCCGCCACTCAAAAACATGCTCGACCTTTCTGCAGTGAGGTCTTATAATATGACGGTCAATCCCACTATTCGTTGGTAAAAGAGTGGCCCAAAAGTTGCCAGTGGGTGGTGATGACTAGTTACCTTCCCTCTAGTCTTTCACTGCTGAATTATGGACGGCTAGAGTAGATAGCCCTTACGAAGCTTTGTGCGAAATTCAAATTAAAGCAAATTAAAAATTCGCGTATAGCTACACAAGCTCCAGCCATGCTCATTTTTCAAGTGAAAGGCAGTTATTTAACAAGACCCAAAGACAACTCTTAGACTCCTCTAATGGAATATGGTTATTAGTCAACAAGACCCAAAGATACCTCTTAGACTCCTCTAATGGAATATGGTTATTAGTCAATAAGACCCGACGGCAATTTTTTGACTCTTCTAATGGAATGATAGTCATTAGTCAACAAGACCCAACGTCAGCTCTTTGACTAATTTGGCGGGATGATAGTTATTGGTCAACAAGACCCAAAGACAACTCTTTGACTCCTCTAATGGAATATTAGTTATTAATCAACAAGACCCAACGACAACTCTTATTTATTGGTCAACAATCTTATAACGTACCTACAATTTCAAACTAAAGAGAGTATTTTTATGGAAAAGGGATCTCTCCAATTTACAGACCAGCGCTAACTGCTAGGCCAAATCCAAACTTTGTGACAATTGTCTCGATTTTTGCACATAGATAATTTTTGTGGTTAGTATATTAGTGACAATGCTCACGCCCTAGTCTTTAATAAAAATATTTATATTGATTATGTGAATTTTAAGCCTGACGACCCGCAGTAGAACAATCAAAACGTCGCTTTAGTAAAGCGGCGTTCCTAACTAAAGCAAAATTATTTTATGTCAATGACAAGGATTTTGTTACTCATTTAAATCTGCAGTTTCTTTTGATTGTGAAATATAAGTTCTTTTAGCTCTTGGTTCATTGAAATGCTTCAAAATTCTTAAACTAATTAAAACGTCTTCTAATTGGTAAATATTCAATCTGAAATTCACCACTAGAGAAATTAATATCTTTTATTAGAATAATAATAATTAAATTGCTGAAAGATAATACTGATTCCTAATAATTACATTACAAACCACTAGATGGCACGAGAGTAATAACTCGCCACCAGCTGAAGAAATTTCTTTACCTTGTCGCTTTACACGAATACACAAAAATATAAAATAAATGTACAATCATTCTTTATGATGGATTTACTAGTTCTATGGTAACTTTAAAAACAAGTAAACATCTCTATCTTGATTCGCGAATTAATAAAACAAGTTTATATAAAATTAAAGTACAATATACATGTTTGTTTTGGAATTTCGCACAAAGCTACTCGAGGGCTTTCTGTGCTAGCCGTCCTTAATTTAGCAGTGTAAGACTAGATGGAAGGCAGCTAGGTCTCTCTCAACGTGCCATCGCTTGTGAGATTGGGCGTAGTAAAACTGCTGTTTTAAATTTCTTAAAGGATCATGAGTGATATGGAACGAGAATTTCAAGTGGTTGGCTCAAGAAAATTTCACCGGCGTTGAGCAGGAGGATTCGACGGGTTGTCCGGCAAGACACCAGCCGATCGTCGAACCAAATTTAGGCCCTTACGGACGCATAATGCAGCTCAAAAACAAAAAGACGGCATCCACGAGAGAAAGGCTTTAAAAACCGTAAACGTCTTCAAAGGCCATGCCTCTTTTCACACCACGAAACACCTCGGTTAAACTTTGCTGAGTAGCACCAAACATGGGACATAGAAAAGTAAACAAAGGTTTTGTTCTTTGATGAGAAAAAAATTAACCTTGATGGTCCAGATGGCTTCTAAGGTTACTGGCACGATAAGGATATCCCACCGGAGACATTTTCTACACAACACAGTGGAGGAGCTTCCATCATGATCTGGGGTTCTTTCTCCTTCCATAGCCTTCCATGGAACAATGGAGCTTCAGGGTATATAGGGGCATCAAACAGTATCTGGCTACATTGGCATGTCGGAGAGAGCATCCTTATTGACTGAAGGCCCTCGCTTGTGTGGAAATGACTGGATCTTTCAGCAGGACAATGCTATAATCCACAATGCCCGCAGGACAAAGGACTTTTTCATGGCGAATAACGTGATTCTTTTGGACCATCCAGCGTGTTCGCCCGAACTGAACCCCATTGAAAATGTTTGGTGGTGAATGGCAAGGGAAGTCTATAGAAATGGACGTCAATTCCAAACAGTGCATGATCTTCGTGAAGCCATCTTCACCGCTTGGAATAACATTCCAACCAGCCATGCCAAAGCAAATGTTTGAAGTTATTCGTAATGACGGCCGTGCAACTCACTACTGAGACCTCTTGTTGGGCATTTCCTACCCTGTTTAGAAATTCTTTTTGTTGTGGTCTTAATCTTTTGACCAGCTGTTATTTAAGCTAATTTCATAGTGTTCACATTTTTCCTATTAAATGCTAAAAAGTTTTTATTTTTATTTTCCTTTTCTTATTTTCATCTTTCGAAGCTTTACTCAAATAAGTGGTTGAGTTTAACATCGCAAAATGCATATTTTTTCTTTATGTTCACTGGCCTTAAGATTTTGACCAGCAGTGTATAAAGTTAATAATACGTCTGTACCGAAACTTGTATAAGTTAATATAATACAACATTATCCTGATATTATAAAAACAGGATTTTCTGACTTCTTTGTCTATATGTTTGATGTCTATATATCGTCTATAAGTCCGAAATAACAGAATTATAAAAACACCCACAAAAAATAAACGAATCGCTACTTTTTATGTCTTTCATACGTAATGTACTTGTGTTTTAGTGTTTATCCTTAACAAGAGCTCTGAGAATATGCAACTATTTTAAGTAAGGTAATACATAATTATAGGAATCGACAAGGATTCTTAATAATTTTTGCGCCGAAAAACCACCCTATTGAATTCCTTAGCGAAAAGCCGATCATTCACAGTATTGGTCACGAGATATTATGAGCATATATACTAATATTACGCCGAATAGGTTTTCGGCGCTTGGCCATACCAGGCCAATATCATGGAAGCAGGATCTTTTTTCCTCAGTGTAGTGTTTATAAACACTATCTTATCCACAAAAATATTCCATTACATTAAGTAGATGGTTTTAATCAAAAATATTTATGCAACCAGATTAATTTAAATAGATTTATTTGTACATGGAAGTACTAAACTATAAAAAAAAATCAACATAATTAAACTATTCATTTTGTATTCAAGTGAAACCAAAATAAAAATATAGCTAAAATTACTCTACCACTAGATACACCATCAGCCATATTTTTCTATTTTAATTTAATAAAGTACATAAGGATTAAATTAATTAATTTTCTTCTTTTTTATGGCTTGTTTCATTTCTTCTGTTATTTCTTTGCTCACTTGGTTTATTGTTATTGAGAACTGTTGGGTAGGAATACTCTTTTCTTCCAGGTTCAACTTCCTTCTTTCCTAGGAGGTATTTGACTAACTCCCATCTTTGCCCTGAAGTTTCTTTGAGTATTCCTGATTCTATTAATTAACAGACAGAGGTTTCTTATAATCAATCTTCATTTTATCCTTACCTCCAAACTCAACCATCCACTTCTGTACTTTGACCTAGTCTCTCATTTCTGGTCTTTCAGTTTCTTCTTCTTGACCTTACTCTTCTACCTACTGTCAGATTCATCTAGCTTGTTGATGACTACTAAACTGAGTAGCGATCCATGTATTGTGGTTTGCACACCTGATGCTCACCCTTTTCTGTAAATAGATGAGTTACTTTGCTTCTTATCCATGACCTTTCTGTCCAGTTATCTTCCCCTTCCTTTCAGCTCTCATCATCCCATTTCATTTCCTTCTCCACCACATGAGTCCATCTATCTAAAACACCTCAAAAGACAGTGTTTATCAACACTTTCAAATCTTTCCTCCCTCTCACACAGTATTTGGTTCACCTGGAAGTGTTCCTCAACTGTTTTCTCAGTGGTGCTTAACCATCTTTCATTTACTTGTGAGCTATGGAATAACTAGTCATCAGGATTTGCACCTATCACACATATACTGCACAAAAGATTCTAATACTTTTGAGACTAAGGCTTTAGTGGAACTGTTTATCCCTTTGGGTCATGCATATATGGTTCTTGCATGACAAGTTGAACCATTCAAAAGAACTTTTGACCTCACTGGTTTACCAGGCCCCTCTTCTACTTTAGGAACAACCTTGATGGCTGGACTGATTCCATACACCCATCAGTGTTTCATTGCCTCTACACAAACTGGGCCTATGCTTCTTTAGAGATATTCATCAACCAGAGAAGGGCACATATGCCCAGGATGAGTTCTCTTTCCATATCAACATGCTTGTACATCTAGCAGGCCATCAATTATGCTCTCATTTCTTTACTCACCTTGTGAATCATTTAGTTATGATCTATTCCAACAACTCCACAGTTGTTTTCCCATACATATTGCCAAGGGGGGTACTCAATTCAAGACCCTTTGCTTTCAAATACTAGACCTTCTTTATCTGGTCAATTCTCAATGGATATGTGTCATTGTCCACCATTTAATTGGCACTGTGCACCTGGTTATGGAACACTTCTTTCAGCTCTACCATATTCTACCCATGAAATTGTCTCTCCACTCCAGGTTTTCCATTGGTTTCCTCTTTCTTGAGGACTCCACTTCTTGATGCCTTACTACCTCTTCAGTTCTAGAGTTCCTTTTTTCTGGTCTTTTGTTTCTCATCCCTGGCTTTGATTTTCAGTATTGTTGTTTTTCTCTTTGTTCAGTGTAAATGGCTTGTCTTTGTCCGTTGGTCCATCTGTTGTTACCTTCCTCCTGACCATCCTATAATGTTGGCCATCTCTCCTCTTTCTTTGTCTAGCTGCTTGAGTGTAGATTAGCTTTCTCTACCATTGCAAATTATTATGTGGTTTGCCAAAAGCACAGTGCCTTTTTTGATATTGCAGGATGTTTTCCTCCCCAAGTTCTTTTTACATTGTTCCATTCCTTTCGTCATAGACTTCCTTACCCTGCTCCCATGCATGACTAAAACCTCAGTGTCATTCTGTTTATTGTTACCAATGAAGCTTTTGAGTCATTAATAATTTACACCTCATACCACCTTTCTCTCAAGACCTGTTTTCTCTTACTTCATGTCTGTGGTCATTGTCATTTGGATATTTATTCTTCCTCTACCCTCTTTAACCACATACATTTTTCTTTATTTTAAATGGTCCTTCCTTCTTAAGACTTTAGCTGCTCAGGAAGATGACCACTCTTTCTCTCCTTTTTCACATACTTCTGTTTCTTAACTCTGTGAATATCAGATTTAGACAGTCTATTATGCCCTGTTTGTGCCATTCTTTGATACTTATCTCATACCTTATAATGTCTAGGCTCCTGTTGCCAAGTATTCATTCCCTATGATTCCTCTTCATTCTCCTACTCATACAAATTGGATCTGACTAATTATTTGTTTAATCTGCTACTCTTTGAGGATTCATAATTGTCAAATCTTCTACATTTCATTCCATTAAAGTCACCACCTCACTTATTCCCTTGTCGTTCATTTACAGTGGATGCTGGATGAGATCTTTCAAGTGGGAACTAGACTACTACTCACATTTTTTATTGCCCACTATCTTCACTATCTGGTTATCTTTTATCTTGCCTTTTAGAATATTACTGCCTGCCTTTTTCACCATTCTACAGTCTACCCATTATCTCTATTCTGATAAGCACTTTCTCTCCCTCTCTCTTTTTTTTTTCTTTCTTTTTTAGCATTAACATATAGTATCATGCCATGTGGCTGGTGGTTCCCCCAGGTTGTACTTACCAAAATGTGCATCAAGTCAGGACAGTAGAAAGCACTCATTCCCTCTGCCCTAGTTCCATACATACCCACTATGAGATGAGGTGTTCTGCAAGACCACTTGTGTATATGTATATCTCACTATTGTCCAATCTGTCTGTATCCATTCCATGGGCTGTTTTGAAAAAAAGTTAGCATAAGCTATTTTACTCCCTGCTTTCCTTGACTTATGTTGCTTATTTTTTAGCTAAGATTATGTAATCACCTGTTGCACTGTTTCCATTAAAACACCTTTCTGGACTAAAGGATTGGATTAGTGGGAATCCTGGCATTTTCCCCATGTCTGCCCACAGCAAATTCCTTCCCCATTCTTTTCAGTGAATGATGCAAAAAGATATCCTAGAACAAGAGATATATATACAGTAGCATGTAGAAGAGTGATTAAAGCTGTCAGTATGACCACATGCCACTTGTGCATTCCTCCTGCAGCCAGCATTTGTTCAGTAGAGTTGAGGTGAATGCATAATACAATACTGTATGACTCTTCTGCAACCTGTAACTATTCATTTAAGATGAGTGAGCATGCATCACTATCCCATGATCTAATCGTCGTATCTTTTCAGTTGGGTTGTGGTGAACATGCACTAAGAAACCATATACTCCTCTTGCAGATATCTGTTCAGTTGTGTGCTCACACCATATTATTATCTACAGCATTGTGTCTTTCTCCTTCAGCTGGCGCCTGTCCAATAAAAGTTTATCATAGAGTTGAGGTTAGTACAAGATGAAGTCTAGATGTGTTCCAATCATATTACACATATTGGCTCTTCAGCCTCTTGTGTGAAAGTACTAAGGCAGCCATGTTCTTATTTTACCCTTCCCTGTGACACATAGGACTCATTTGTATCTTTCTTTTCTTATTCCTCGGGGAAGATTATACTCTGCAAGAGATCTGGTATTGTCTCCTACAGGTATGCTCCTATGGAGCCCCTGCCATCAGATGTCATTCTCCACAGGCTTCATTGTGGCATTTTTTGAAGAGAGATCATTTAGATGAATCTTTGCACTGATCTCTCCATCACTTCAATGGAAGATTACAATTTAACTGTGTGAAAAGGTGTGAATTGTCTCAAAAGTTAACATTTTCCTTACATGAAAATGTATTTCCAACAGATATTTCTGCTCACACATTCCTACTACTGGTGTACTTGTGTATTGCTTGCCATGTTAAAGAATGAAGATTCATGACTGCAAATACATAGAGGGGGTTATATGTCACCACCTGTCTTGATGGTGGAAGGGTTCTGCCGCATAATGATGTTTTTTATGCAGTTGTGCAATTCACGAGAAATCTTGTGAGATTAGGTGGGAGTTTATTAAAGGTTAGGGACAAACAAATCTATAAAACAGATGAATGGAAAAAATAGAGTAAACATGTGAAAAGATGTGATATCATCTCAGAATTAAAATATACACTCTGAAAACGCATTCATTTAGAGTTCTTGACAAATGCACAGGGAAAGTAGCTTAACTGTGTGTAGAGGTGAGTGTCTATTGGAAATACATTTTCAAGTAAAAAAGATATTAACATTGTACACAAGAACAGATGTGAACCATATAATTTTCCTAAAAATTGTCGTGTTTTCCAGATAACTCAAAATATTCAACTGAAAAACTCAGATAATGTCTTGGAAAACAGATTAAAACTAGAATCGGCTATGGTGACACCATCCTTTGGATAAGACAAACTTCCAACAACTCTCCGTTTATAAGATCATTTGACAACAAGCAGTGACACCAGTGGAAGACACAGAATGCTACCCCTGTGTCTTCCACTGGAAAACAAGCCAATCTTAATTTCATTATTCAAAAGCCACTTTCAATAGTTCTTTTCCTTGCATTCATCCAGTTGAAGGAATTACAAGAAAACCAGCAGGTGTTTTCCAACCTAATGTTTCTATTTGCTCTCTATTGAGTTCAGATTCCAAATTTACTACAGCTAAAAATAAGGAATCCAGTTTTCATTTCACAGAACTTAAGTTGTTTGAGAGACAACAAATGTTATCTTCATATTCTCATTCTCTTTGCTTGCAGCCAGATATTGAAACCAGTTATAAATCACTTTAAATGAAGTTGAATTTTTCCTCTTATTCTTACCCTGTTTGTATGCATCCAAGTATAGTTACTGCTCCTAGTTCTGATGGAATAGAACTATTAGTTTTTCTGTGCCAGTACATTCAACTACAGTTACTTTTAGTTCTTCTGGGACAGATCTGAAAATTTCTACACAACCTCCCACTCATTTTACTACAGCTATATCTTCTATACCAGTTTCTTCACAATCTTGTATTCATTTGATAACAATTACTACTTCTAACTCAGCTGGAATGGAATCAGTTTTTAGACATCCTTGTACTGTATTGACAGCAGTTACATCCTCGAACTCCACGGATGTATAGCTAACAATTTCTACACATCATTACAATACTTTAGTTACAGCTACTTCCTTAAGTTTTAGCGGCAGAGCAAAGAATTTCTACACATCATTATACCATTTTGACTAGAGCTACTTCCACAAATTCTAAAGGAGCAGAACTAACATTTTCTACACATCTATCTTCTTCAGATACACTTACTTCCTTAAATTCTATAGAGACTAAACCAGTTTTCTACACATCCTTATAATTTTGACATTTAATTCCTCATATTTTATGAACATACAGCAAACATTTTCTACACATCCTTCTGTTTCTTCAGATCTATACGTATATATTCAATCTAGAAACACCGATCTTTCTTTTTGTTCATTTCAACTTTATTTTGTTTTTATATTTATTAATTTATTTGTTTCCATCGAACTTTAGATGGAGAGTTATGTCATGTAGCATCAAACGTTAAGTTAAAAATTGAAAAATACGATATTAAGAAAAACAAACCCTTAATATTTAAATAAAATCGCAATAATAAAATTAGCATAAACTAATGTTTATATTATTTTAGTCCTGAAAATTGATTGTCTGTTTTATTTATTTCCAACTTTATTTGTTTTGTATTTATCACATTTACTTGTTTTCATCAAACATTAGGTAGAGTATATTGATATACAGTGTTAAATTAAGAAAAGAAATTTAAACAATGGGATATTAAAATAGAAACGAAGTAAACAGTTAGAATTTAAATATAGATACATTGAAAAATTTGGCATAAACTTCACCTTAACATTATATTCAGTGCAGAAAAATGACTTTTTCTCCATTTAAATCCTTTTCAAGTTCATTTATTTCTTACTTAATGTCTCCCGCTGGTACAGCGGTAAGTCTATGGATTTACAACGCCAAAATCAGGGGTTTGATTCCCCTCGGTGGACTCAGCAGATAGCCCAGTGTTGCTTTGCTGTATGAAAACACACATACACTCTTACTTAGTACTTTTATGTTTTCGTACATGATTTGGTGTACTGTTACGCCTTATCCAAAATGCAAAGACTAAATATATTTATAGTTTTATAAGATATGAAAAGAAAATATAAAAGAAGTAATTTTTGGTATCACATAACTGCGTAGTTAAACTTCATAAAAGTTATTTTGGTTTTAATAACTATTTTTTCATAATTCCACTACGAAGATTTCAAAAAATAATATCCACTTTTTTATCACGTAAGGATTTTTTTATAAATTGGGAAGAAATACTTACTTCGATCAAATTATTTCCTTTACCACAATGGGCATTTTCTATTATTATGCCTGTTAACAATAACACAAGCAAAATTTGTAGTGTATACTGGAGGAATTTACACATTTTGATAAAAGTTAAGAAAAATTACCTTTACATTCCAGAAAAATAAATAAAAATGTTTTTTAGTCTCAAAATTACATGTTGTAGTCTTTCTTTTATCTATTGTGTCTGAAGCATCTCGTTTCAATGAACAGCAGTAATCAGTCATCATGGTAATGTTCCACTTTCTATGGTATCTCCTCTTAATTTCTCTGATGTCCTGGTGAAACTTTTCCCTTTGTTCTTCGCTGATGGCATCGATATTTTCAAGGAAATAGTCAATATGTGAGTGTAAGAAATGAACTTTCAAACTTATATTACAACTCGACTCTTTGAATTATTCGAGCATGTTATTGACAGTATTTTCAAAATTTTGATCTTTGTTGTTTCCTAAACATTTGTCAATAACATCTTTAAAGATAATCCACGTTTGTTTATTTTTTCTGTATGAAACGTTATGGTTCACTAGACGTTTTAGATTGAAAATAATCACTATCATAATTTCTGTCGACTTCAGAATCAGATTAAACTGACAAAAGTCTGGTAAAGTGGGTGCAGGTACATCAGGTCTAAGAAGAGCAGGTTTTTTATAGAAGACTGTAGGTTCGGATGAGAAATTTCCTTTTTATTTTGAATGTGGTTTTATAGTGGAATTGCATTTTTTTTTTTACCTGTAGTGCATTGTCTCAACTCTTCGACTCAAACAACGCAAACTTTGTGCGGAGCCTCTGATTTGTCTTCATCTCCAAGTTTTATTCCACAATACATGTAATATGCTTTTTCATAAATTCTGTAATGTTTTCCCTTTGTTTCTTTAGAACAAATTACTACAAATATAACAAAATATGTTGATGTCACTTACACAACATCTTGTAGCCATAGCAACAAATAAAAAAAATGTCTAAGTGCCCATGCAAACAAATACTATTTAGAAATAACATGTCATTTGACCTAGCGCAGATACCCTCGCGTAGCTTTGTGCGAAGTTCAAAACAAACAAACAAACCAATCATTTGGCCAATTAACCGTTCATATTTCTCGAGATTCTAAAATGATCGATAAGACTCTCACGTCGCAATTGGTGTAGAGAAATCTGTAGCCAGTGGTTGTCACTATTTTAAGCATAACATAATGTGCCCCATTTCAATGAAAATTATTCACTTATGTAAAAGTATATACGACGTTTTATGAAAATTGTACATGAGAGAGAAAAAGGAATATAATTTTTAGATTAGATGTATATATAATAAACTCATCGCAGGCCTGTACATTTGAATAAAAGATACAGTGAAACATTAAATTTCACCTTCAATGTAACTTCTGTCTAGACATGCAACTGTGTTTTTTATTTGTTTCCCAGTCTATTTCTTTTGTATTTATTACATTTCTTTGTTGTCATCGCACTTTATTTATACTACACCGCAATGAAGAGTCGAAAAATTAAACCAACAACTTCTTTTCAAACATTGGATAATAAAAGAAAAATGAAAAATTATATTGTTATTTAAACTAATAGTGTGGGAAACTTAGCATAAATTGCACCTCAACAGTAAGTTCATTCCCTGCGGTGTCCAAGGGATAAACTATGGAAACAATTAAAATGTACCATGTTGGAATAAGATGAAAAGCAAGTAAACCCTTAATATCAAATAAAAATCATAGTTAAAAAATTGCATAAACCATTTCTTTTCGTTCAGTCGAGAAGAAATAGCTCTACGTATTTTATTTCCGCAGCCAGACAATATAAAAAGAAGCAAGTTGTTATTATTATTAAAATAAAACTACTTTTAACAGCAGATGGCAGTACTTTATAGGTAAGAACGTTTTCATTTAACTAATGTTACGTGTTACTTGAAGGTAGGTAAAATAATTGTAAAAAGTAATAAAAGTTACTGTAAATAGCCGAACTGATAGCTTTGTAAATACATAAATACATTACAAATTGATTAGTTATTTATTTTATGGATATTTCCTCAACAAGGCCACATGTTACCTTAAATAAACCGTGTACATTGTTGTTGCTGTATGAAGACACTTCCTTGTGGATGAGGTATTTCTTATAGTTTCTTTAATGGATTTTAATTTTTCTTTTTCGTATACTTCTATTTTTTGTACATAGTAGCTTGAGTTAAGAAGCATTCTGGACTACTATCCGTTGCTGAGCATCTGGATGTGACTCTAGCAGTTCAAGCAAACAATTCATTTTTCAAAGTTCTGACTACTAAAATTAATAATAATATACTCTTCAAAAAAAAGAAACGCAAAAGGCAAAATATGAGACAAATTGTTAACAAGGTTATTCCGGGTAGTTCTATATGACATGTGTGAAACTTTGCACATTCACTGCTGAACATCCAACGTCTGCAAAAGCGAAGTCCACGCTCACTAGGTGAAGTTTAACGTCATTCAACGTCAATAACGAGTATGTCCCCCGTGAGCATCAATAACTTCTTGGCATCTCCTTCCCATGGAAGCGATGAGATGACGAATCACATCCTGTGGAATGGCTGTCCACTCGGCCTGCAAAGCTGCTGCAAGCTGAGGTAGAGTCAGCGGTTGAAGTTGTCGCCGTCGCAGACGTCGGTCCAAAAGGGATATTTTGTTATTTTAAAGAGAAATATATGTAATAACGTTACAAGCTCAGAGTATGTGATGTTACACGTGTTAAGGCACTGATTGTCAGACCAAAATGACAATAAACGTTGTGCTCTTTGAAAACGGAGTAAAACATCGGATTTTTTGCCAAAACGGATGCGTGTCCAATAAATTTGTTTGAGAGATCTGCATGTTCTCGAAGTGCAACATGTGCAAAATCCTATAAAGTGACGGGTTCTCGGTTTCCATAGTTCAGTGTTAAGCCACCGACACGTAATACAGTTACGCCAAGACTGACTGAAGCACAACGCAACAACGCCATTGGTCGCTTGGAAACAGGCGAATCTCGATCAGATGTTGCCAGAGCTGTGAATGTCCACCCAAGCACCATCACAAGGCTATGGGATCGTCACCAACAACATGGATCAACTCGTGACCGTCCACGATCTGGCAGACCTCGTGTGACCACGCCCGCACAAGATCGCTACATCCGGTTACGTCACCTTTGGGATAGGACCACCACTGCGACGTTTACTGCCTCAACCATACCAGGGCTGCGTAGGATTTCTGATCAGACCGTACGCAACCGTCGACGAGATTCTTAGGCCCTATGTGCAACCCATCATGGTAAACGTCAACGACGTTTTTCAGCATGACAACGCCCGTCCTCACACAGCCCGACTCACCACTGTCTTCTTGAGACACCATAACATCAACGTTCTTCCCTGGCCCTCCAGATCACGAGATGTAAACCCCATCGAACATCTTTGGGACGAGTTGGACCGACGTCTGCGACGGCGACAACCTTAACTTCGGACTCTACCTCAGCTTGCAGCAGCTTTGCAGGCTGAGTGGACAGCCATTCCACAGGATGTGATTCGTCATCTCATTGCTTCTATGGGAAGGAGATGCTTAGCAGTTATTGATGCTCACCGGGGCATACTCGTTATTGACGTTGAGTGACGTTAAACTTCAACGAGTGAGCGTGGACTTTGGATGTTCAGCAGTGAATGTGCAAAGTTTCACACATGTCATACAGAACTACCGGAATAAACTTGTTAACAATTTGTCTCAAATTTTGCCTTTTGCGTTTCTTTTTTTGAAGAGTATATTTTGGTTAAGATTTAATGAAGGTTTGGTTGCTACGTAGCCTGGAATATTAAAAAAGTAAATTGGCAAGTTATCTAATCAAACGTCTGTTAGTGTTATTATATCAATATCAATTATTTGTTCTGTTGGAAATAAAATAAATTCATCATAGTTTTTCACTAAGCTTCTAATATTCATGTGTATAAAGTAAAACCTAGACACCAAAATCAACCAACAAAAGTAAATATATCTCACGAATCAAAAAATCACGAAACCATATGTTGCTGCATACCATATATTCCCGACATCAACAGAAAAATAACCAACATCTGGCAAAAACTAGTAACAAAATATAACATTCCAGTTAATACCAAATTTATTCAAAAGCCAGGCACAAAACTGAGGTCTATACTATGTAAAAACTACACTGACAAACATCACACCAACATTATTTATAAAATACAATGTGATAACTGCCACGACGTCTATATTGGAGAAACAAGTTTGTTTGTTTGTTTTGGAATTTCACACAAAGCTACTCGAGGGTTATCTGTGCTGGCCGTACCTAATTTAGCAGTGTAAGACTTGAGGGAAGGCAGCTAGTCATCACCACCCACCGCCAACTCTTGGGCTACTCTTTTACCAATGAATAGTGGGATTGACCGTCACATTATAACGCCCCACGGCTGAAAGGGATGCGAACCCGCGACCCTCAGATTACGCGTCGCACACCTTAACACGCTTGGCCATGCCGGGCCGGATAAACAAGTAGAAAAATGGAAACCAGATTTAAAGGACATAAAAAGTCACCTTCACACGTTTTCGAACACTTCAAGTCAAATAAACACAACATAACCATAGAAAACACTCAAATACTAAATAAAGAAACAAACATAAACAAATGCAAAATTAAAGAAGCCTTACTTATACAACAACTTAAGCCCAAAATAAACCAATACAAAGGAACACCGTAATATTAAAAAATAATATAATAAATAATATAAAATTATATATTCAAACACCTAACACCGCCCTCTACATTCCGACACTCAGTTACACAACCCCTCACAAACATGTGGTCAGCTTCCGGTCAGTTATCTCTCGCTTTCTTTGTGAACCTGAAGATGATCGAAGAAGGTCGAAACGTTATTCACTCCTATACGTAAAAAATTTTATCAACCCAAACGAGCCGTTTTTACATATATACTTCTCTTCAAGTGGGTTTTCTCGACATCACTGAAAACCTTCTAATGTTTTACATAATTGATAAAAGAGCAGATATTATCACCTTCATAATTTTCAATTACGTTAAAATATTTATGACTTTTACACAAGTCTATAAATGTTATACATAAAAAAGGTTTACCTATTGTATTACAATTTTTAATAAAGTTTGTTATATTGTTCTCTCGTGCGTCTTTCTTTGATCTACAAGTTTCAAGTTAGCATAGGACTTAATATGTAGTATTTTCTCTCTCTCCGCACGTCTTGCCATTATCAGACCTTTCCGAGTCCACACGTCCTTGATCAACTGTTTACCTGATGACGAGAAACCCACTTGAAATAAAAATGTTAATACCCATACCAGCCGTTCTGAGATACATGTTTATTTCAAGTGGATTTCTCGTCCGTCATCAAGAATTATTACAACACACCGATTATACGAGAAGTGTAAGTCATTTGTGTTTCTTTGTGTACTATGTTATCTGTTTAAACTCCATTATGCCTGAACTTACCTACATTACGCCATTGTCAACCGTACAACCTGAAGATGTTCTGTCCTTATCAATAAAAGTGTTAAAACCCATACCAGCCGTTCTGAGACACGTGGTCAGCTGTTTTGTTTCGAATAATAGTTTCTTTAATACTGGAGCCTGGTGTTCATATTCTAATAATCGCGTGATTGGAAAAGTGGAATGGATACCTTTAGTAGATTAACCTTTGTCTTCGAAAGTATTAATTCAATGCTTTTGTTTGTTTGTTTTTTTCAGCCGACTAATTAGGTTTTCTGCGATTGAAGGCGGACATGAAAGGTTGTATGATTTTACACAGTGGGCAATTTGATTGTCATTTTGTCCTACTTGTAGTCCTGATTCCCAACTTGCCTGATGATCTCTACACATTCTGCTTTCTCAGCGACAGAAATGCCTACAACTTAAAAATTTCCGATTCTATTTCTGTGCACCAGTAGTAGCATTATCTCCTCTAAGCTCTCTACTTTTTTTACACACTATTTTACTCCTTCAATTTTCCCTACTTCATGCCCTAAATTAACACTTGGTGTTTTCGACTGGATCAAAGTTTCAAATTCCGAAAACTTTATGTCCATGTTTGCTATTTTTGCCTTCATATCTTTATTTCCATTATCTTCAAAATCTGTATAACTTGGAGCTTGATGTTTGGTAAATCTAGTTAACTTTTCTTTGCACCAAGAGTGACTAAATTCTCCACCGTTTTGATTCTAGTATATTTTGTACAAAAGTATTTAAAATAGTCCATACATTGTGTTATTTCTTTCGGTTTTTTTAAACTCGTTTTCACACGAAAACACTTTAAGACATCATTCGTAAGAAATTTAATTTTCAGAAAAATACAGTATTTAGGTGGGTGGGAAAAATAAATTTGTTACAACATAGCAAATATCACAAATGTAAGCCGAAAGAAAAAAACAGCAGTTTGAATAGTACATTATAATTATGAACTATAAACAAATGAACACATAACAAGTACGTGGAACCCATACGATATTAGGCTATATATTAACTAAGTAAGTAAATGTTTTACTACGCACTAAGTACATCGTGTTTTCTAGAGTCTGCCTCACATTTTAGAACACAAGGTTTTCTTAAAATTGTTACTGACGGAATCGATCAAATTCTGAAAATTTAGATTATAAGGCATCAAATCTTTCATTCAGCCATCTTTATACAAATGAATAGCATGGAATTATAAAAAGTGAAGTGGTACTTAAAATTTGTTAGCCTGGACGATATAGCACCTATCAATCACTGTCAATAAGTGTGGGTGACAGTGATTTGGGGTTCATTTATAGAAATACCTCCAGTGGAACAACAGACTTACATCGCTAAAAACCGGTTTTCGATATCTGTGGTGGAAGGAGCATAGATAGCCGTTTGTGTAGTTTTGTGCTAAATTACAAACAAAACAAAACATCATTTATAAAGAAAGACACACTGACGTATGAAAAGTCCACATCAACAGCCATACTCACTACAAAAAATATTTATACCTCACTTACGATATAAATTCAGTTTCACTGAACTTCTACTATCTTACATCTAGCCAGATTTTTATTCAGTGATCCAACCTATCCTTCATACATATAGAGATGTTTCAAACAAGTCTTATGTAGCATCTTGTCAAATATTTTTGAAAATCTATATATACCATATTCACAAACACACTTTCGTCTACATAAGCAGTGACATTCTTCAAAGAATGTCAAAATATTAATGAAACAAGGTTTTCCCTTAGTTAAACGATGCTAACTAGTCAATACAATCTTAAACTTTGTTAAAATCATCTTTTATCACATTTTAAAAATCTTTTCCCACCAATAACGTGAATCTAATTGACAAATAATTACCAAGACAATTTTATCACTTCCATTGAAAAGAGAGGTACTATTACCCAGCTTCCGATCTTGTGGAACCTGCCTACTATTCAAGGACTTAGAAAATAGTAGCAAATGGCTCACGTATAAAATCCTTAACTTTTTTCAAACTGAGAATTAATGCAACCTTCGTCAGTCTTGTTCCAACCAATCAAGTGTTGAAAATGAGAGATATTACTTAAATCTTCATTAGTAAAAACTTAAGAAAAAGAATTTATTAACCTAGACAACCCATAGTCATCAAATATTAACTTTCCTTTAGACATTCTACTCCAACTCCAATTTCTTTATCCTTAATATATGACCAAACATGTTCGTCCTTTCAGCCGTGTGGGCATTATAATGTGACAGTCAATCCCACTATTCGTTGGTAAAAGAGTAGCCCAAGAGTTGGCGGTGGGTGATGATGACTAGCTGCCTTCCCTCTGGTGTTACACTGCTAAATTAGGGACGGCTAGCGCGTATAGCCCTCGAGTAGCTTTGCGCGAAATTCAAAAAACAATCGCCTAGTTACTGCATGTACATAAAAATAGTCATACCTGATGAGTGCATTTCAATTTTCAGTTCCATAGGTCTACTACTTAGGTATCATCTAGAAAAATAACACCTTTTCATTTTTTAAAACTAAGATTAAATATTAGAGTAATTATTATATTTTCAAAAACTGTATTGAAATAATTTTTAGATCCTGATAGATCTCTGCTTAAATTTCAGGTGTACTTCAAGAAATATATTAAGAACGGAAATTGTATAGTTAGGGAGTAAAAAGTTTGTCAAGTGTGGCTTATCAATAAGTTTAAAAATTTATAATGTTGAAAATCTGGATCGATAAATGCGGTGATTAAAGCTTACCCCAATGTTCACCCTTTACAACAAACATATTTTTCAACGTGAAATTTCCCAAGGGAATAGGTTTTTAATACTATTACAAGAGAGTTACAAAACCGTGCAAAAATCAGAAATTACAAATTGTAAAATCGAGACAATCATCATCAACGTTTGTTTACATTCCTCAGAATGTAATACAGTTTAAAATTCAAGTGACATAGGTAGCGTGGCAAACAAAATTTACATACATTGAGACTTAAATAAAAATCTATGCTCAATCAAATTAGATGTTATCAGCATAGTAAAATAGATATTTTCAATTATGTTTATATATTATAGGGAGAAAAATAGTCACAAATTAGGCTTATCAGAATATCAGTATTTATTAAAAGTAACTTAAATAAGTGAAGAATATTGTCATAAAGAATTGGCTTAGTGTCGATTATTTCGTTTCCAAATATCTGTAATAAAATATTGGTTTGTTTTTGTCATACATTTTCCACAACATAAACTATTTTGGAAATTGTGTGAGCTTTAAGCGCCATTTTTTGGACCAAAAACTATGCAATGAAATTGGGTAGCATATGTTGTCATCTGTTAAAGCAAAAACTATTTCGCGTAACTAGTTGTTTGTTGTTATTTTATGCTATGATAATTGTTGATAAATCACTTTCGTTTGTTTTTCTTCATTTAGTTAAACATATACACAAGAAAAGAAAGGTTGTAATCAAACTATTATTCTAAGAAATAATCAACTCAATTTTTTTTCGAAAAAAAGATGAAAAGCCTTGTTTGTTTTTAATTTTGCGCAAAGCTACTCGAGGGCTATCTGCGCTAGCCGTCCCTAATTTAGCAGTGTAAGACCAGAGGGAAGGCAGCTAGTCATCACCACCGACCGCCATCTCTTGGGCTATTTTTTTACCAACGAATAGTGGGTTTGACTGTCAAATTATAACGCCCCTACGGCTGAAAGGGCGAGCATGTTTGGTGCGATGGGGATTCGAACACGCGACCCTCAGATTACGATTCGAACGCCTTAACACGCTTGGCCATGCCGGGCCAGATGGAAAGCAATATTTAGAGTTTCATACAGAAATTTTTTATTATTTTGCCAACTGTTGTCCATAAACACAATTATTTTATTCATTTTAATATAGTTTGATATTCAATTATTTCCAAATTACGATTACAGACGATACTACAAGGTAATTGTTATAACTTTCAATTAAATGCAAAACGTAACACTAATGATTTATATTCTGAATTAAAGTCTTGTGCCAAAACAATATAACTTCAGAAATATACTTCTCAAAAAAGAAACGCAAAAGGCCAAATTTGAGACAGATTGTTAACAAGTTTATTCCGGGTAGTTCTGTATGACATGTGTGAAACTTTGCACATTCACTGCTGAACATCCAAAGTCTGCAAAGGCGAAGTCCACGCTCACTAGTTAAAGTTTAACGTCACTCAACGTCAATAACGAGTATGCCCCCCCATGAGCATCAATAACTGCTTGGCATCTCCTGCCCATGGAACCCATGAGATAACGAATCACATCCTGTGGAATGGCTGTCCACTCAGCCTGCAAAGCTGCTGCAAGCTGAGGTAGAGTCCGCGGTTGAGGTTGTCGCCGTCGCAGACGTCGGTCCAACTCGTCCCAAAGATGTTCGATGGGGTTTAAATCTGGTGATCTGGAGAGCCAGGGAAGAACGTTGATGTTTTGGTGTCTCAAGAAGACAGTGGTGAGTCGAGCTGTGTGAGGACGGGTGTTGTCATGTTGAAAAACGTCGTTGACGTTCACCATGATGAGTTGCACATGGGGCCTAAGAATCTCGTCGACGGTTGCGTAGGTCTGATCGGAAATCCTACGCAGCCCTGGTATGGTTGAGGCAGTAGACGTCGCAGTGGTGGTCCTATCCCGAAGGTGACGTAACCGGATGTAGCGATCTTGGACAGTCACGAGTTGATCCATGTTGTTGGTGACGATTCCATAGCCTTGTTATGGTGCTTGGGTGGACATTCACAGTTCTGGCAACATCTGATCGAGATTCGCCTGCTTCCAAGCGACCAATGGCGTTGTTGCGTTGTGCTTCAGTCAGTCTTGGCGTAACTGTATTGCGTGTCGGTGGCTTAACACTGAGCTATGGAAACCTAGAACCCGTCACTTTTATAGGGATTTTGCACATGTTGTACTTCGAGAACATGCAGATCTCTCAAATAAATTTATTGGACACGCATGCGTTTTGGCGAAAAATCCGATGTTTTCCTCCGTTTTCAAAGTGCACAACGTTTATTGTCATTTTGGTCTGACAATCAGTGCCTTAACACGTGTAACATCACATACTCTGAGCTTGTAACGTTATTACATATATTTCTCTTTAAAATGACAAAAATATCCCTTTTCCGTTTCTTTTTTTTTGAAGAGTATAGTACTTGTTTAAAACTTAAACTGTACCAAAATGCTTGCACAATAGTTTTATATTACGATTATTTGTGCTAAATAAATTGAACTTCAACAGTATTATTCTACGTCAAATATTAAAAACGTAAGTGACATATGAAAAAGCAGTAGTATTTTAATAAGTGAGATTAGTAAGCAGTTTTTTACCTACAGTTGAAAAAATATTTTTTATATTTTATCCTTCGAAAATGTGATCCCGATTAAATGAAGAAGATAAAATCAATTATATTCAATTGTGTAAAATACAAATTGTTTTAAAATGATTTTATATAAATAAATAGATTTTAATTTAACTTTACTTTCATCAGAAAATTGACATATAAATAGATAATCTGTATTATATATAAGCTCAATGTACAATTTTATTACTCTTATTAAATCGCAATTATATTTTCTGAAAAATATTAAAGACCGAAATTATATAATTAATTAGCAGTGAAAAATTTGCACGATATGGCTCCACGGTAAACCTTAAAGCTTTTAACGTTAAACACCGAGGCTTAATATTTGTGATGAGTGAAACATTGGTAGCCAAAGCTTTGCGCTTCACAACTAACATATAATTTGTTCAATGAGAATTTTGAGATGGAAAAATTTTAATACAAATGCAAAGGAGTTACGAAATAATTTACATAATGTCTCTTATTTACCGTACCAAAATTACAAATTGTAAAATCCGGACAATTATCGTCACTGTAAAGTTCACTCATTCCTTGGAAGGTAATTGAATTTTTAATTTAATTTAAACTGAAATAGGTGACGTTCTAAACGAAAGTGGTATAGACGTCAACCTGAAAGCTTATTTTGAATAAAAGTCGATATTTCGTTATCAGCGTTATAAAATAAATATTTATAACTGTTCATAAATTATGAAAAAGTGCAAAATAATTAAGAGTTGAGATTAGTTCTCAAAATTAGAATTTATAAAAAGTATTTTAAGTAAATACAAAATAGCTTTATGGAATGTAATACAATTTTAATTATTACTGAATTATGTTTCATTATCAGTTTAAAAGAAATATTTACAATTTTGTTTATATATTACAAAATAATTGTTTGCATGTAGATCTGAAGAACGGTGGTAGCCTCAAATGTTATCTTTTAATAAATGATTTTGGCAAAATACAAACCGTTTGTGACATTTATAATAGGCGAGGACTCGGATTCTCTTTTGATTCCATCAGATACATGTATCAGTCATGGCCTAGCGCGTAAGGCGTGCGACTCGTAATCCGAGGGTCGCGGGTTCGCGCCCGCCTCGCGCTAAACATGCTCGCCCTACCAGCCGTGGGGGTGTATAATGTGACGGTCAATCCCACTATTCGTTGGTAAAGAGTAGCCCAAGAGTTGGCGGTGGTGGTGATGACTAGCTGCCTTCCCTCTAGTCTTACACTGCTAAATTAGGGACGGCTAGCACAGATAGCCCTCGAGTAGCTTTGTGCGAAATTTCCAAACAAACAAACAAACAAACATGTATCAGTGGATTCGGCAGATAGCCCGATGTGGCTTTGCTATAAGAAAAACACACACACGCACAGATACATTTAATAAATTAGAAGTTATAATTAAATTGTTATTTGAAAATATAGACTGCACGTAATTTTTTAAAGCAAAGAAACTATATTAGTGTGTGTGTGTTTTTGTATAGCAAAGTTACATCAAGCAATCTGCTGAATCCAGCGAGGGGAGTCCAACCCCTGATTTTAGTATTGTAAATCCATAAACTTACCGCTGTACCAGCAGGGAAA
>NW_027467782.1:63843825-63886522 GCF_004210375.1 Tachypleus tridentatus | reverse complement strand
GTGTGAAGGTGACTTTTTATGTCCTTTAAATCCTGGTTTCCATTTCTACTTGTTTTATCGGGCCAGCATGGCCAAGCGTGTTAAGGTGTGCGACGCGCGTAATCTGAGGGTCGCGGGTTCGCATCCCCTTTCAGCCGTGGGGCGTTATAATGTGACAGTCAATCCCACTATTCATTGGTAAAGAGTAGCCCAAGAGTTGGCGGTGGGTGGTGATGACTAGCTGCCTTCCCTCAAGTCTTACACTGCTAAATTAGGTACGGCCAGCACAGATAACCCTCGAGTAGCTTTGTGTGAAATTCCAAAACAAACAAACAAACTTGTTTCTCCAATATAGACGTCGTGGCAGTTATCACATTGTATTTTATAAATAATGTTGGTTGTGATGTTTGTCAGTGTAGTTTTACATAGTATAGACCCTCAGTTTTGTGCCTGGTTTTTTGAATAAATTTGGTATTAACTGGAATGTTATATTTTGTTACTAGTTTTGCCAGATGTTGGTTATTTTTCTGTTGATGTCGGGAATATATGGTATGCAGCAACATATGGTTTCGTGATTTTTTTTGATTCGTGAGATATATTTACTTTTTGTTGGTTGATTTTGGTGTCTAGGTTTTACTTTATACACATGAATATTAGAAGCTTAGTGAAAAACTATGATGAATTTATTTTATTTCCAACAGAGACAAATAATTGATATTGATATAATAACACTAACAGACGTTTGATTAGATAACTTGCCAATTTACTTTTAATATTCCAGGCTACGTAGCAACCAAACCTTCATTAAATCTTAACCAAAATATACTCTTCAAAAAAAAAACGCAAACGGCAAAATTTGAGACAAATTGTTAACAAGTTTATTCCGGGTAGTTCTGTATGACATGTGTGAAACTTTGCACATTCACTGCTGAACATCCAAAGTCCACGCTCACTCGTTGAAGTTTAACGTCACTCAACGTCAATAACGAGTATGCCCCGGTGAGCATCAATAACTGCTAAGCATCTCCTGCCCATAGAAGCAATGAGATGACGAATCACATCCTGTGGAATGGCTGTCCACTCAGCCTGCAAGTGCTGCTGCAAGCTGAGGTAGAGTCCGAAGTTAAGGTTGTCGCCGTCGCAGACGTCGGTCCAACTCGTCCCAAAGATGTTCGATGGGGTTTACATCTCGTGATCTGGAGGGCCAGGGAAGAACGTTGATGTTATGGTGTCTCAAGAAGACAGTGGTGAGTCGGGCTGTGTGAGGACGGGCGTTGTCATGCTGAAAAACGTCGTTGACGTTTACCATGATGGGTTGCACATAGGGCCTAAGAATCTCGTCGACGGTTGCGTACGGTCTGATCGGAAATCCTACGCAGCCCTGGTATGGTTGAGGCAGTAAACGTCGCAGTGGTGGTCCTATCCCAAAGGTGACGTAACCGGATGTAGCGATCTTGTGCGGGCGTGGTCACACGAGGTCTGCCAGATCGTGGACGGTCACGAGTTGATCCATGTTGTTGGTGACGATCCCATAGCCTTGTGATGGTGCTTGGGTGGACATTCACAGCTCTGGCAACATCTGATCGAGATTCGCCTGTTTCCAAGCGACCAATGGCGTTGTTGCGTTGTGCTTCAGTCAGTCTTGGCGTAACTGTATTACGTGTCGGTGGCTTAACACTGAACTATGGAAACCGAGAACCCGTCACTTTTATAGGGATTTTGCACATGTTGCACTTCGAGAACATGCAGATCTCTCAAACAAATTTATTGGACACGCATCCGTTTTGGCAAAAAATCCGATGTTTTACTCCGTTTTCAAAGAGCACAACGTTTATTGTCATTTTGGTCTGACAATCAGTGCCTTAACACGTGTAACATCACATACTCTGAGCTTGTAACGTTATTACATATATTTCTCTTTAAAATAACAAAAATATCCCTTTTGGACCGACGTCTGCGACGGCGACAACTTCAACCGCTGACTCTACCTCAGCTTGCAGCAGCTTTGCAGGCCGAGTGGACAGCCATTCCACAGGATGTGATTCGTCATCTCATCGCTTCCATGGGAAGGAGATGCCAAGCAGTTATTGATGCTCACGGGGGACATACTCGTTATTGACGTTGAATGACGTTAAACTTCACCTAGTGAGCGTGGACTTCGCTTTTGCAGACGTTGGATGTTCAGCAGTGAATGTGCAAAGTTTCACACATGTCATATAGAACTACCCGGAATAACCTTGTTAACAATTTGTCTCATATTTTGCCTTTTGCGTTTCTTTTTTTGAAGAGTATATTATTATTAATTTTAGTAGTCAGAACTTTGAAAAATGAATTGTTTGCTTGAACTGCTAGAGTCACATCCAGATGCTCAGCAACGGATAGTAGTCCAGAATGCTTCTTAACTCAAGCTACTATGTACAAAAAAAAATAGAAGTATACGAAAAGAAAAATTAAAATCCATTAAAGAAACTATAAGAAATACCTCATCCACAAGGAAGTGTCTTCATACAGCAACAACAATGTACACGGTTTATTTAAGGTAACATGTGGCCTTGTTGAGGAAATATCCATAAAATAAATAACTAATCAATTTGTAATGTATTTATGTATTTACAAAGCTATCAGTTCGGCTATTTACAGTAACTTTTATTACTTTTTACAATTATTTTACCTACCTTCAAGTAACACGTAACATTAGTTAAATGAAAACGTTCTTACCTATAAAGTACTGCCATCTGCTGTTAAAAGTAGTTTTATTTTAATAATAATAACAACTTGCTTCTTTTTATATTGTCTGGCTGCGGAAATAAAATACGTAGAGCTATTTCTTCTCGACTGAACGAAAAGAAATGGTTTATGCAATTTTAACTATGATTTTATTTGATATTAAGGGTTTACTTGCTTTTCATCTTATTCCAACATGGTACATTTTAATTGTTTCCATAGTTTATCCCTTGGACACCGCAGGGAATGAACTTACTGTTGAGGTGCAATTTATGCTAAGTTTCCACACTATTAGTTTAAATAACAATATAATTTTTCATTTTCTTTTATTATCCAATGTTTGAAAAGAAGTTGTTGGTTTAATTTTTCGACTCTTCATTGCGGTGTAGTATAAATAAAGTGCGATGACAACAAAGAAATGTAATAAATACAAAAGAAATAGACTGGGAAACAAATAAAAACACAGTTGCATGTCTAGACAGAAGTTACATTGAAGGTGAAATTTAATGTTTCACTGTATCTTTTATTCAAATGTACAGGCCTGCGATGAGTTTATTATATATACATCTAATCTAAAATTATATTCCTTTTTTCTCTCATGTACAATTTTCATAAAACGTCGTATATACTTTTACATAAGTGAATAATTTTCATTGAAATGGGGCACATTATGTTATGCTTAAAATAGTGACAACCACTGGCTACAGATTTCTCTACACCAATTGCGACGTGAGAGTCTTATCGATCATTTTAGAATCTCGAGAAATATGAACGGTTAATTGGCCAAATGATTGGTTTGTTTGTTTGTTTTGAACTTCGCACAAAGCTACGCGAGGGTATCTGCGCTAGGTCAAATGACATGTTATTTCTAAATAGTATTTGTTTGCATGGGCACTTAGACATTTTTTTATTTGTTGCTATGGCTACAAGATGTTGTGTAAGTGACATCAACATATTTTGTTATATTTGTAGTAATTTGTTCTAAAGAAACAAAGGGAAAACATTACAGAATTTATGAAAAAGCATATTACATGTATTGTGGAATAAAACTTGGAGATGAAGACAAATCAGAGGCTCCGCACAAAGTTTGCGTTGTTTGAGTCGAAGAGTTGAGACAATGCACTACAGGTAAAAAAAATGCAATTCCACTATAAAACCACATTCAAAATAAAGGAAATTTCTCATCCGAACCTACAGTCTTCTATAAAAACCTGCTCTTCTTAGACCTGATGTACCTGCACCCACTTTACCAGACTTTTGTCAGTTTAATCTGATTCTGAAGTCGACAGAAATTATGATAGTGATTATTTTCAATCTAAAACGTCTAGTGAACCATAACGTTTCATACAGAAAAATAAACAAACGTGGATTATCTTTAAAGATGTTATTGACAAATGTTTAGGAAACAACAAAGATCAAAATTTTGAAAATACTGTCAATAACATGCTCGAATAATTCAAAGAGTCGAGTTGTAATATAAGTTTGAAAGTTCATTTCTTACACTCACATATTGACTATTTCCTTGAAAATATCGATGCCATCAGCGAAGAACAAAGGGAAAAGTTTCACCAGGACATCAGAGAAATTAAGAGGAGATACCATAGAAAGTGGAACATTACCATGATGACTGATTACTGCTGTTCATTGAAACGAGATGCTTCAGACACAATAGATAAAAGAAAGACTACAACATGTAATTTTGAGACTAAAAAACATTTTTATTTATTTTCTGGAATGTAAAGGTAATTTTTCTTAACTTTTATCAAAATGTGTAAATTCCTCCAGTATACACTACAAATTTTGCTTGTGTTATTGTTAACAGGCATAATAATAGAAAATGCCCATTGTGGTAAAGGAAATAATTTGATCAAGTAAGTATTTCTTCCCAATTTATAAAAAATCCTTACGTGATAAAAAGTGGATATTATTTTTGAAATCTTCGTAGTGGAATTATGAAAAAATAGTTATTAAAACCAAAATAACTTTTATGAAGTTTAACTACGCAGTTATGTGATACCAAAAATTACTTCTTTTATATTTTCTTTTCATATCTTATAAAACTATAAATATATTTAGTCTTTGCATTTTGGATAAGGCGTAACAGTACACCAAATCATGTACGAAAACATAAAAGTACTAAGTAAGAGTGTATGTGTGTTTTCATACAGCAAAGCAACACTGGGCTATCTGCTGAGTCCACCGAGGGGAATCAAACCCCTGATTTTGGCGTTGTAAATCCATAGACTTACCGCTGTACCAGCGGGAGACATTAAGTAAGAAATAAATGAACTTGAAAAGGATTTAAATGGAGAAAAAGTCATTTTTCTGCACTGAATATAATGTTAAGGTGAAGTTTATGCCAAATTTTTCAATGTATCTATATTTAAATTCTAACTGTTTACTTCGTTTCTATTTTAATATCCCATTGTTTAAATTTCTTTTCTTAATTTAACACTGTATATCAATATACTCTACCTAATGTTTGATGAAAACAAGTAAATGTGATAAATACAAAACAAATAAAGTTGGAAATAAATAAAACAGACAATCAATTTTCAGGACTAAAATAATATAAACATTAGTTTATGCTAATTTTATTATTGCGATTTTTATTTAAATATTAAGGGTTTGTTTTTCTTAATATCGTATTTTTCAATTTTTTAACTTAACGTTTGGATGCTACATGACATAACTCTCCATCTAAAGTTCGATGGAAACAAATAAATTAATAAATATAAAACAAAATAAAGTTGGAAATGAACAAAAAAGAAAGATCGGTGTTTCTAGATTGAATATATACGTATAGATCTGAAGAAACAGAAGGATGTGTAGAAAATGTTTGCTGTATGTTCATAAAATATGAGGAATTAAATGTCAAAAATTATAAGGATGTGTAGAAAACTGGTTTAGTCTCTATAGAATTTAAGGAAGTAAGTGTATCTGAAGAAGATAGATGTGTAGAAAATGTTAGTTCTGCTCCTTTAGAATTTGTGGAAGTAGCTCTAGTCAAAATGGTATAATGATGTGTAGAAATTCTTTGCTCTGCCGCTAAAACTTAAGGAAGTAGCTGTAACTAAAGTATTGTAATGATGTGTAGAAATTGTTAGCTATACATCCGTGGAGTTCGAGGATGTAACTGCTGTCAATACAGTACAAGGATGTCTAAAACTGATTCCATTCCAGCTGAGTTAGAAGTAGTAATTGTTATCAAATGAATACAAGATTGTGAAGAAACTGGTATAGAAGATATAGCTGTAGTAAAATGAGTGGGAGGTTGTGTAGAAATTTTCAGATCTGTCCCAGAAGAACTAAAAGTAACTGTAGTTGAATGTACTGGCACAGAAAAACTAATAGTTCTATTCCATCAGAACTAGGAGCAGTAACTATACTTGGATGCATACAAACAGGGTAAGAATAAGAGGAAAAATTCAACTTCATTTAAAGTGATTTATAACTGGTTTCAATATCTGGCTGCAAGCAAAGAGAATGAGAATATGAAGATAACATTTGTTGTCTCTCAAACAACTTAAGTTCTGTGAAATGAAAACTGGATTCCTTATTTTTAGCTGTAGTAAATTTGGAATCTGAACTCAATAGAGAGCAAATAGAAACATTAGGTTGGAAAACACCTGCTGGTTTTCTTGTAATTCCTTCAACTGGATGAATGCAAGGAAAAGAACTATTGAAAGTGGCTTTTGAATAATGAAATTAAGATTGGCTTGTTTTCCAGTGGAAGACACAGGGGTAGCATTCTGTGTCTTCCACTGGTGTCACTGCTTGTTGTCAAATGATCTTATAAACGGAGAGTTGTTGGAAGTTTGTCTTATCCAAAGAATGGTGTCACCATAGCCGATTCTAGTTTTAATCTGTTTTCCAAGACATTATCTGAGTTTTTCAGTTGAATATTTTGAGTTATCTGGAAAACACGACAATTTTTAGGAAAATTATATGGTTCACATCTGTTCTTGTGTACAATGTTAATATCTTTTTTTACTTGAAAATGTATTTCCAATAGACACTCACCTCTACACACAGTTAAGCTACTTTCCCTGTGCATTTGTCAAGAACTCTAAATGAATGCGTTTTCAGAGTGTATATTTTAATTCTGAGATGATATCACATCTTTTCACATGTTTACTCTATTTTTTCCATTCATCTGTTTTATAGATTTGTTTGTCCCTAACCTTTAATAAACTCCCACCTAATCTCACAAGATTTCTCGTGAATTGCACAACTGCATAAAAAACATCATTATGCGGCAGAACCCTTCCACCATCAAGACAGGTGGTGACATATAACCCCCTCTATGTATTTGCAGTCATGAATCTTCATTCTTTAACATGGCAAGCAATACACAAGTACACAGTAGTAGGAATGTGTGAGCAGAAATATCTGTTGGAAATACATTTTCATGTAAGGAAAATGTTAACTTTGAGACAATTCACACCTTTTCACACAGTTAAATTGTAATCTTCCATTGAAGTGATGGAGAGATCAGTGCAAAGATTCATCTAAATGATCTCTCTTCAAAAAATGCCACAATGAAGCCTGTGGAGAATGACATCTGATGGCAGGGGCTCCATAGGAGCATACCTGTAGGAGACAATACCAGATCTCTTGCAGGTATAATCTTCCCCGAGGAATAAGAAAAGAAAGATACAAATGAGTCCTATGTGTCACAGGGAAGGGTAAAATAAGAACATGGCTGCCTTAGTACTTTCACACAAGAGGCTGAAGAGCCAATATGTGTAATATGATTGGAACACATCTAGACTTCATCTTGTACTAACCTCAACTCTATGATAAACTTTTATTGGACAGGCGCCAGCTGAAGGAGAAAGACACAATGCTGTAGATAATAATATGGTGTGAGCACACAACTGAACAGATATCTGCAAGAGGAGTATATGGTTTCTTAGTGCATGTTCACCACAACCCAACTGAAAAGATACGACGATTAGATCATGGGATAGTGATGCATGCTCACTCATCTTAAATGAATAGTTACAGGTTGCAGAAGAGTCATACAGTATTGTATTATGCATTCACCTCAACTCTACTGAACAAATGCTGGCTGCAGGAGGAACGCACAAGTGGCATGTGGTCATACTGACAGCTTTAATCACTCTTCTACATGCTACTGTATATATATCTCTTGTTCTAGGATATCTTTTTGCATCATTCACTGAAAAGAATGGGGAAGGAATTTGCTGTGGGCAGACATGGGGAAAATGCCAGGATTCCCACTAATCCAATCCTTTAGTCCAGAAAGGTGTTTTAATGGAAACAGTGCAACAGGTGATTACATAATCTTAGCTAAAAAATAAGCAACATAAGTCAAGGAAAGCAGGGAGTAAAATAGCTTATGCTAACTTTTTTTCAAAACAACCCATGGAATGGATACAGACAGATTGGACAATAGTGAGATATACATATACACAAGTGGTCTTGCAGAACACCTCATCTCATAGTGGGTATGTATGGAACTAGGGCAGAGGGAATGAGTGCTTTCTACTGTCCTGACTTGATGCACATTTTGGTAAGTACAACCTGGGGGAACCACCAGCCACATGGCATGATACTATATGTTAATGCTAAAAAGAAAGAAAAAAAAAGAGAGAGAGGGAGAGAAAAGTGCTTATCAGAATAGAGATAATGGGTAGACTGTAGAATGGTGAAAAAAGGCAGGCAGTAATATTCTAAAAGGCAAGATAAAAGATAACCAGATAGTGAAGATAGTGGGCAATAAAAATGTGAGTAGTAGTCTAGTTCCCACTTGAAAGATCTCATCCAGCATCCACTGTAAATGAACGACAAGGGAATAAGTGAGGTGGTGACTTTAATGGAATGAAATGTAGAAGATTTGACAATTATGAATCCTCAAAGAGTAGCAGATTAAACAAATAATTAGTCAGATCCAATTTGTATGAGTAGGAGAATGAAGAGGAATCATAGGGAATGAATACTTGGCAACAGGAGCCTAGACATTATAAGGTATGAGATAAGTATCAAAGAATGGCACAAACAGGGCATAATAGACTGTCTAAATCTGATATTCACAGAGTTAAGAAACAGAAGTATGTGAAAAAAGGAGAGAAAGAGTGGTCATCTTCCTGAGCAGCTAAAGTCTTAAGAAGGAAGGACCATTTAAAATAAAGAAAAATGTATGTGGTTAAAGAGGGTAGAGGAAGAATAAATATCCAAATGACAATGACCACAGACATGAAGTAAGAGAAAACAGGTCTTGAGAGAAAGGTGGTATGAGGTGTAAATTATTAATGACTCAAAAGCTTCATTGGTAACAATAAACAGAATGACACTGAGGTTTTAGTCATGCATGGGAGCAGGGTAAGGAAGTCTATGACGAAAGGAATGGAACAATGTAAAAGAACTTGGGGAGGAAAACATCCTGCAATATCAAAAAGGCACTGTGCTTTTGGCAAACCACATAATAATTTGCAATGGTAGAGAAAGCTAATCTACACTCAAGCAGCTAGACAAAGAAAGAGGAGAGATGGCCAACATTATAGGATGGTCAGGAGGAAGGTAACAACAGATGGACCAACGGACAAAGACAAGCCATTTACACTGAACAAAGAGAAAAACAACAATACTGAAAATCAAAGCCAGGGATGAGAAACAAAGACCAGAAAAAGGAACTCTAGAACTGAAGAGGTAGTAAGGCATCAAGAAGTGGAGTCCTCAAGAAAGAGGAAACCAATGGAAAACCTGGAGTGGAGAGACAATTTCATGGGTAGAATATGGTAGAGCTGAAAGAAGTGTTCCATAACCAGGTGCACAGTGCCAATTAAATGGTGGACAATGACACATATCCATTGAGAATTGACCAGATAAAGAAGGTCTAGTATTTGAAAGCAAAGGGTCTTGAATTGAGTACCCCCTTGGCAATATGTATGGGAAAACAACTGTGGAGTTGTTGGAATAGATCATAACTAAATGATTCACAAGGTGAGTAAAGAAATGAGAGCATAATTGATGGCCTGCTAGATGTACAAGCATGTTGATATGGAAAGAGAACTCATCCTGGGCATATGTGCCCTTCTCTGGTTGATGAATATCTCTAAAGAAGCATAGGCCCAGTTTGTGTAGAGGCAATGAAACACTGATGGGTGTATGGAATCAGTCCAGCCATCAAGGTTGTTCCTAAAGTAGAAGAGGGGCCTGGTAAACCAGTGAGGTCAAAGTTCTTTTGAATGGTTCAACTTGTCATGCAAGAACCATATATGCATGACCAAAGGGATAAACAGTTCCACTAAAGCCTTAGTCTCAAAAGTATTAGAATCTTTTGTGCAGTATATGTGTGATAGGTGCAAATCCTGATGACTAGTTATTCCATAGCTCACAAGTAAATGAAAGATGGTTAAGCACCACTGAGAAAACAGTTGAGGAACACTTCCAGGTGAACCAAATACTGTGTGAGAGGGAGGAAAGATTTGAAAGTGTTGATAAACACTGTCTTTTGAGGTGTTTTAGATAGATGGACTCATGTGGTGGAGAAGGAAATGAAATGGGATGATGAGAGCTGAAAGGAAGGGGGAAGATAACTGGACAGAAAGGTCATGGATAAGAAGCAAAGTAACTCATCTATTTACAGAAAAGGGTGAGCATCAGGTGTGCAAACCACAATACATGGATCGCTACTCAGTTTAGTAGTCATCAACAAGCTAGATGAATCTGACAGTAGGTAGAAGAGTAAGGTCAAGAAGAAGAAACTGAAAGACCAGAAATGAGAGACTAGGTCAAAGTACAGAAGTGGATGGTTGAGTTTGGAGGTAAGGATAAAAATGAAGATTGATTATAAGAAACCTCTGTCTGTTAATTAATAGAATCAGGAATACTCAAAGAAACTTCAGGGCAAAGATGGGAGTTAGTCAAATACCTCCTAGGAAAGAAGGAAGTTGAACCTGGAAGAAAAGAGTATTCCTACCCAACAGTTCTCAATAACAATAAACCAAGTGAGCAAAGAAATAACAGAAGAAATGAAACAAGCCATAAAAAAAGAAGAAAATTAATTAATTTAATCCTTATGTACTTTATTAAATTAAAATAGAAAAATATGGCTGATGGTGTATCTAGTGGTAGAGTAATTTTAGCTATATTTTTATTTTGGTTTCACTTGAATACAAAATGAATAGTTTAATTATGTTGATTTTTTTTATAGTTTAGTACTTCCATGTACAAATAAATCTATTTAAATTAATCTGGTTGCATAAATATTTTTGATTAAAACCATCTACTTAATGTAATGGAATATTTTTGTGGATAAGATAGTGTTTATAAACACTACACTGAGGAAAAAGATCCTGCTTCCATGATATTGGCCTGGTATGGCCAAGCGCCGAGAAACCTATTCGGCGTAATATTAGTATATATGCTCATAATATCTCGTGACCAATACTGTGAATGATCGGCTTTTCGCTAAGGAATTCAATAGGGTGGTTTTCGGCGCAAAATTATTAAGAATCCTTGTCGATTCCTATAATTATGTATTACCTTACTTAAAATAGTTGCATATTCTCAGAGCTCTTGTTAAGGATAAACACTAAAACACAAGTACATTACGTATGAAAGACATAAAAAAGTAGCGATTCGTTTATTTTTTGTGGGTGTTTTTATAATTCTGTTATTTCGGACTTATAGACGATATATAGACATCAAACATATAGACAAAGAAGTCAGAAAATCCTGTTTTTATAATATCAGGATAATGTTGTATTATATTAACTTATACAAGTTTCGGTACAGACGTATTATTAACTTTATACACTGCTGGTCAAAATCTTAAGGCCAGTGAACATAAAGAAAAAATATGCATTTTGCGATGTTAAACTCAACCACTTATTTGAGTAAAGCTTCGAAAGATGAAAATAAGAAAAGGGAAAATAAAAATAAAAACTTTTTAGCATTTAATAGGAAAAATGTGAACACTATGAAATTAGCTTAAATAACAGCTGGTCAAAAGATTAAGACCACAACAAAAAAGAATTTCTAAACAGGGTAGGAAATGCCCAACAAGAGGTCTCAGTAGTGAGTTGCACGGCCGTCATTACGAATAACTTCAAACATTTGCTTTGGCATGGCTGGTTGGAATGTTATTCCAAGCGGTGAAGATGGCTTCACGAAGATCATGCACTGTTTGGAATTGACGTCCATTTCTATAGACTTCCCTTGCCATTCACCACCAAACATTTTCAATGGGGTTCAGTTCGGGCGAACACGCTGGATGGTCCAAAAGAATCACGTTATTCGCCATGAAAAAGTCCTTTGTCCTGCGGGCATTGTGGATTATAGCATTGTCCTGCTGAAAGATCCAGTCATTTCCACACAAGCGAGGGCCTTCAGTCAATAAGGATGCTCTCTCCGACATGCCAATGTAGCCAGATACTGTTTGATGCCCCTATATACCCTGAAGCTCCATTGTTCCATGGAAGGCTATGGAAGGAGAAAGAACCCCAGATCATGATGGAAGCTCCTCCACTGTGTTGTGTAGAAAATGTCTCCGGTGGGATATCCTTATCGTGCCAGTAACCTTAGAAGCCATCTGGACCATCAAGGTTAATTTTTTTCTCATCAAAGAACAAAACCTTTGTTTACTTTTCTACGTCCCATGTTTGGTGCTACTCAGCAAAGTTTAACCGAGGTGTTTCGTGGTGTGAAAAGAGGCATGGCCTTTGAAGACGTTTACGGTTTTTAAAGCCTTTCTCTCGTGGATGCCGTCTTTTGTTTTTTGAGCTGCATTATGCGTCCGTAAGGGCCTAAATTTGGTTCGACGATCGGCTGGTGTCTTGCCGGACAACCCGTCGAATCCTCCTGCTCAACGCCGGTGAAATTTTCTTGAGCCAACCACTTGAAATTCTCGTTCCATATCACTCATGATCCTTTAAGAAATTTAAAACAGCAGTTTTACTACGCCCAATCTCACAAGCGATGGCACGTTGAGAGAGACCTAGCTGCCTTCCATCTAGTCTTACACTGCTAAATTAAGGACGGCTAGCACAGAAAGCCCTCGAGTAGCTTTGTGCGAAATTCCAAAACAAACATGTATATTGTACTTTAATTTTATATAAACTTGTTTTATTAATTCGCGAATCAAGATAGAGATGTTTACTTGTTTTTAAAGTTACCATAGAACTAGTAAATCCATCATAAAGAATGACTGTACATTTATTTTATATTTTTTGTATTCGTGTAAAGCGACAAGGTAAAGAAATTTCTTCAGCTGGTGGCGAGTTATTACTCTCGTGCCATCTAGTGGTTTGTAATGTAATTATTAGGAATCAGTATTATCTTTCAGCAATTTAATTATTATTATTCTAATAAAAGATATTAATTCTCTCTAGTGGTGAATTTCAGATTGAATATTTACCAATTAGAAGACGTTTTAATTAGTTTAAGAATTTTGAAGCATTTCAATGAACCAAGAGCTAAAAGAACTTATATTTCACAATCAAAAGAAACTGCAGATTTAAATGAGTAACAAAATCCTTGTCATTGACATAAAATAATTTTGCTTTCGTTAGGAACGCCGCTTTACTAAAGCGACGTTTTGATTGTTCTACTGCGGGTCGTCAGGCTTAAAAATAACATAATCAATATAAATATTTTTAAAGACCAGGGCGTGAGCATTGTCACTAATATACTAACCACAAAAATTATCTATGTGCAAAAATCGAGACAATTGTCACAAAGTTTGGATTTGGCCTAGCAGTTAGCGCTGGTCTGTAAATTGGAGAGATCCCTTTTCCATAAAAATACTCTCTTTAGTTTGAAATTGTAGGTACGTTATAAGATTGTTGACCAATAAATAAGAGTTGTCGTTGGGTCTTGTTGATTAATAACTAATATTCCATTAGAGGAGTCAAAGAGTTGTCTTTGGGTCTTGTTGACCAATAACTATCATCCCGCCAAATTAGTCAAAGAGCTGACGTTGGGTCTTGTTGACTAATGACTATCATTCCATTAGAAGAGTCAAAAAATTGCCGTCGGGTCTTATTGACTAATAACCATATTCCATTAGAGGAGTCTAAGAGGTATCTTTGGGTCTTGTTGACTAATAACCATATTCCATTAGAGGAGTCTAAGAGTTGTCTTTGGGTCTTGTTAAATAACTGCCTTTCACTTGAAAAATGAGCATGGCTGGAGCTTGTGTAGCTATACGCGAATTTTTAATTTACTTTGATTTGAATTTTGTGCAAAGCTTCGTAAGGGCTATCTACTCTAGCCGTCCATAATTCAGCAGTGAAAGACTAGAGGGAAGGTAACTAGTCATCACCACCCACTGGCAACTTTTGGGCCACTCTTTTACCAACGAATAGTGGGATTGACCGTCATATTATAAGACCTCACTGCAGAAAGGTCGAGCATGTTTTTGAGTGGCGGGGATTCGAACATGTGACCCGTAGAGTACGAGACGAGCGCACTAATCATCAGACGTAACAATCTCCTAGATTTAGGAATTTAGACTGATAATGCCTGTTTTTGAAGCCTTTCTGTTTTTATAATGTCTTCATAAGTAAAGTAAAATTGAAGCGAACTGAAATATTCAAGATAAATTGAAGCTTAAAACTTGAGAGTTTTGATAAAAATAATTCCATTTTGAAAAGTATACATCAAGTGATTTTTTCAGTTAAATAACACTAAATTTTAAAAAATACAAAGTGTATAACGTTGGCACTTTTGATAAAAATAATGTTTTGAAACACCTAAAAAACTGTGTATTTTAAGTATAATTACGTGAAAAATATGCGATTGTGTTTGCTTAGTAGAGAAATTCCATAATGAAACATCGGGACTTTGGTAGAAACTTTTATGTCGCTTCCAAAGCTAAAATATCAGTTTTCTCTTTTCTAAGATGCAAAGTAAATTAAATTTGAAAAGAAGGCGCAATGATATCATATTCTAATGCATTTTGATTGAAAATTACTATTTTTGAAGTCATTTTATTGTTTATCTCTTCTTCAGAAGTAAAATAAAATTGAAGCAAACTGGAATATTCAAGACAAATCGAGGCTTAAGTATCGAGTGTTTTGCGAAAATAGTTCAGTTTTGAAAATCCCAGATCAAATGCATCTTTGTAATCCAGTAATATGAAATACGTTTTGATGAAATGTTTGAAGAATAGATCTTGAATAATTGTACGACATTAGACAGTGAACAGAGACTGCTGGTAAACCAGTAGACATTGTGTGTATTTTTCTAATGAATAATTTAAAAGTGTGAACATTTAATGTACAATATCCAGCTTTAATGTGTTCCAACAGAACGAATATAGCATATAATAAATATTTATAATTTAAAATTATGGAAGTGATGTATTTTTAATTTTAATTATAAATGATATATAAATAGCTGAAGTAACCTGAGGTAATGGTGGTTGTTTGTCTTGTGTTTCCGCTGGTCGTTTCTTAGTTGAAGATTCACCACTACATTCTGACTGATTAAGAAGATGCAACTTTATCTGGACGAATTAAGACTTTGTGCATTGGGAACAGAAAAGATTTATGTGTACAATATTTATATTAAGGAACTGGAATTTTTAAGTTTTAAATTTCAAATGTTAAACGTTTAAACACTTTTTACTGACATTTTAATTTTTTTTCCTCGAGTGGCAATCTCAAAATAAAATTACTTCAAATATTACTCTTTTTCTTATGTTCCCTGCTGGTACAGCGGTAAGTTTATGGATTTACAATACTAAAATCAGGGGTTGGACTCCCCTCGCTGGATTCAGCAGATTGCTTGATGTAACTTTGCTATACAAAAACACACACACACTAATATAGTTTCTTTGCTTTAAAAATTTACGTGCAGTCTATATTTTCAAATAACAATTTAATTATAACTTCTAATTTATTAAATGTATCTGTGCGTGTGTGTGTTTTCTTATAGCAAAGCTACATCGGGCCATCTGCCGAGTCCACTGATACATGTATCTGATGGAATCAAAACGGAATCCGAGTCCTCGCCTATTATAAATGCCACAAACGGTTTGTATTTTGCCAAAATCATTTATTAAAAGATAACATTTGAGGCTACCACCGTTCTTCAGATCTACATGCAAACAAATATTTTGTAATATATAAACAAAATTGTAAATATTTCTTTTAAACTGATAATGAAACATAATTCAGTAATAATTAAAATTGTATTACATTCCATAAAGCTATTTTGTATTTACTTAAAATACTTTTTTATAAATTCTAATTTTGAGAACTAATCTCAACTCTTAATTATTTAGCACTTTTTCATAATTTATAAACAGTTATAAATATTTATTTTATAACGCTGATAACGAAATATCGACTTTTATTCAAAATAAGCTTTCAGGTTGACGTCTATACCACTTTCGTTTAGAACGTCACCTATTTCAGTTTAAATTAAATTAAAAAATTCAATTACCTTCCAAGGAATGAGTGAACTTTACAGTGACGATAATTGTCCGGATTTTACAATTTGTAATTTTTGGTACGGTAAATAAGAGACATTATGTAAATTATTTCGTAACTCCTTTGCATTTGTATTAAAATTTTTCCATCTCAAATTTCTCATTGAACAAATTATATGTTAGTTGTGAAGCGCAAAGCTTTGGCTACCAATGTTTCACTCATCACAAATATTAAGCCTCGGTGTTTAACGTTAAAAGCTTTAAGGTTTACCGTGGAGCCATATCGTGCAAATTTTTCACTGCTAATTAATTATATAATTTCGGTCTTTAATATTTTTCAGAAAATATAATTGCGATTTAATAAGAGTAATAAAATTGTACATTGAGCTTATATATAATACAGATTATCTATTTATATGTCAATTTTCTGATGAAAGTAAAGTTAAATTAAAACCTATTTATTTATATAAAATCATTTTAAAACAATTTGTATTTTACACAATTGAATATAATTGATTTTATCTTCTTCATTTAATCGGGATCACATTTTCGAAGGATAAAAATATAAAAAATATTTTTCAACTGTAGGTAAAACTGCTTACTAATCTCACTTATTAAAATACTACTGCTTTTCATATGTCACTTACGTTTTAATATTTGACGTAGAATAATACTGTTGAAGTTCAATTTATTTAGCACAAATAATCGTAATATAAAACTATTGTGCAAGCATTTTGGTACAGTTTAAGTTTTAAACAAGTACTATACTCTTCAAAAAAAAGAAACGGAAAAGGGATATTTTTGTCATTTTAAAGAGAAATATATGTAATAACGTTACAAGCTCAGAGTATGTGATGTTACACGTGTTAAGGCACTGATTGTCAGACCAAAATGACAATAAACGTTGTGCACTTTGAAAACGGAGGAAAACATCGGATTTTTCGCCAAAACGCATGCGTGTCCAATAAATTTATTTGAGAGATCTGCATGTTCTCGAAGTACAACATGTGCAAAATCCTATAAAAGTGACGGGTTCTAGGTTTCCATAGCTCAGTGTTAAGCCACCGACACGCAATACAGTTACGCCAAGACTGACTGAAGCACAACGCAACAACGCCATTGGTCGCTTGGAAGCAGGCGAATCTCGATCAGATGTTGCCAGAACTGTGAATGTCCACCCAAGCACCATAACAAGGCTATGGAATCGTCACCAACAACATGGATCAACTCGTGACTGTCCAAGATCGCTACATCCGGTTACGTCACCTTCGGGATAGGACCACCACTGCGACGTCTACTGCCTCAACCATACCAGGGCTGCGTAGGATTTCCGATCAGACCTACGCAACCGTCGACGAGATTCTTAGGCCCCATGTGCAACTCATCATGGTGAACGTCAACGACGTTTTTCAACATGACAACACCCGTCCTCACACAGCTCGACTCACCACTGTCTTCTTGAGACACCAAAACATCAACGTTCTTCCCTGGCTCTCCAGATCACCAGATTTAAACCCCATCGAACATCTTTGGGACGAGTTGGACCGACGTCTGCGACGGCGACAACCTCAACCGCGGACTCTACCTCAGCTTGCAGCAGCTTTGCAGGCTGAGTGGACAGCCATTCCACAGGATGTGATTCGTTATCTCATGGGTTCCATGGGCAGGAGATGCCAAGCAGTTATTGATGCTCATGGGGGGCATACTCGTTATTGACGTTGAGTGACGTTAAACTTTAACTAGTGAGCGTGGACTTCGCCTTTGCAGACTTTGGATGTTCAGCAGTGAATGTGCAAAGTTTCACACATGTCATACAGAACTACCCGGAATAAACTTGTTAACAATCTGTCTCAAATTTGGCCTTTTGCGTTTCTTTTTTTGAGAAGTATATTTCTGAAGTTATATTGTTTTGGCACAAGACTTTAATTCAGAATATAAATCATTAGTGTTACGTTTTGCATTTAATTGAAAGTTATAACAATTACCTTGTAGTATCGTCTGTAATCGTAATTTGGAAATAATTGAATATCAAACTATATTAAAATGAATAAAATAATTGTGTTTATGGACAACAGTTGGCAAAATAATAAAAAATTTCTGTATGAAACTCTAAATATTGCTTTCCATCTGGCCCGGCATGGCCAAGCGTGTTAAGGCGTTCGAATCGTAATCTGAGGGTCGCGTGTTCGAATCCCCATCGCACCAAACATGCTCGCCCTTTCAGCCGTAGGGGCGTTATAATTTGACAGTCAAACCCACTATTCGTTGGTAAAAAAATAGCCCAAGAGATGGCGGTCGGTGGTGATGACTAGCTGCCTTCCCTCTGGTCTTACACTGCTAAATTAGGGACGGCTAGCGCAGATAGCCCTCGAGTAGCTTTGCGCAAAATTAAAACAAACAAGGCTTTTCATCTTTTTTTCGAAAAAAATTGAGTTGATTATTTCTTAGAATAATAGTTTGATTACAACCTTTCTTTTCTTGTGTATATGTTTAACTAAATGAAGAAAAACAAACGAAAGTGATTTATCAACAATTATCATAGCATAAAATAACAACAAACAACTAGTTACGCGAAATAGTTTTTGCTTTAACAGATGACAACATATGCTACCCAATTTCATTGCATAGTTTTTGGTCCAAAAATGGCGCTTAAAGCTCACACAATTTCCAAAATAGTTTATGTTGTGGAAAATGTATGACAAAAACAAACCAATATTTTATTACAGATATTTGGAAACGAAATAATCGACACTAAGCCAATTCTTTATGACAATATTCTTCACTTATTTAAGTTACTTTTAATAAATACTGATATTCTGATAAGCCTAATTTGTGACTATTTTTCTCCCTATAATATATAAACATAATTGAAAATATCTATTTTACTATGCTGATAACATCTAATTTGATTGAGCATAGATTTTTATTTAAGTCTCAATGTATGTAAATTTTGTTTGCCACGCTACCTATGTCACTTGAATTTTAAACTGTATTACATTCTGAGGAATGTAAACAAACGTTGATGATGATTGTCTCGATTTTACAATTTGTAATTTCTGATTTTTGCACGGTTTTGTAACTCTCTTGTAATAGTATTAAAAACCTATTCCCTTGGGAAATTTCACGTTGAAAAATATGTTTGTTGTAAAGGGTGAACATTGGGGTAAGCTTTAATCACCGCATTTATCGATCCAGATTTTCAACATTATAAATTTTTAAACTTATTGATAAGCCACACTTGACAAACTTTTTACTCCTAACTATACAATTTCCGTTCTTAATATATTTCTTGAAGTACACCTGAAATTTAAGCAGAGATCTATCAGGATCTAAAAATTATTTCAATACAGTTTTTGAAAATATAATAATTACTCTAATATTTAATCTTAGTTTTAAAAAATGAAAAGGTGTTATTTTTCTAGATGATACCTAAGTAGTAGACCTATGGAACTGAAAATTGAAATGCACTCATCAGGTATGACTATTTTTATGTACATGCAGTAACTAGGCGATTGTTTTTGAATTTCGCGCAAAGCTACTCGAGGGCTATACGCGCTAGCCGTCCCTAATTTAGCAGTGTAACACCAGAGGGAAGGCAGCTAGTCATCATCACCCACCGCCAACTCTTGGGCTACTCTTTTACCAACGAATAGTGGGATTGACTGTCACATTATAATGCCCACACGGCTGAAAGGACGAACATGTTTGGTCATATATTAAGGATAAAGAAATTGGAGTTGGAGTAGAATGTCTAAAGGAAAGTTAATATTTGATGACTATGGGTTGTCTAGGTTAATAAATTCTTTTATTAAGTTTTACTAATGAAGATTTAAGTAATATCTCTCATTTTCAACACTTGATTGGTTAGAACAAGACTGACGAAGGTTGCATTAATTCTCAGTTTGAAAAAAGTTAAGGATTTTATACGTGAGCCATTTGCTACTATTTTCTAAGTCCTTGAATAGTAGGCAGGTTCCACAAGATCGGAAGCTGGGTAATAGTACCTCTCTTTTCAATGGAGGTGATAAAATTGTCTTGGTAATTATTTGTCAATTAGATTCACGTTATTGGTGGGAAAAGATTTTTTAAAATGTGATAAAAGATGATTTTAACAAAGTTTAAGATTGTATCGACTAGTTAGCATCGTTTAACTAAGGGAAAACCTTGTTTCATTAATATTTTGACATTCTTTGAAGAATGTCACTGCTTATGTAGACGAAAGTGTGTTTGTGAATATGGTATATATAGATTTTCAAAAATATTTGACAAGATGCTACATAAGACTAGTTTGAAACATCTCTATATGTATGAAGGATAGTTTGGATCACTGAATAAAAATCTGGCTAGATGTAAGATAGCAGAAGTTCGGTGAAACTGAATTTATATCGTAAGTGAGGTATAAATATTTTTTGTAGTGAGTATGGCTGTTGATGTGGACTTTTCATACGTCAGTGTGTCTTTCTTTATAAATGATGTTTTGTTTTGTTTGTAATTTAGCACAAAACTACACAAACGGCTATCTATGCTCCTTCCACCACAGATATCGAAAACCGGTTTTTTAGCGATGTAAGTCTGTTGTTCCACTGGAGGTATTTCTATAAATGAACCCCAAATCACTGTCACCCACACTTATTGACAGTGATTGATAGGTGCTATATCGTCCAGGCTAACAAATTTTAAGTACCACTTCACTTTTTATAATTCCATGCTATTCATTTGTATAAAGATGGCTGAATGAAAGATTTGATGCCTTATAATCTAAATTTTCAGAATTTGATCGATTCCGTCAGTAACAATTTTAAGAAAACCTTGTGTTCTAAAATGTGAGGCAGACTCTAGAAAACACGATGTACTTAGTGCGTAGTAAAACATTTACTTACTTAGTTAATATATAGCCTAATATCGTATGGGTTCCACGTACTTGTTATGTGTTCATTTGTTTATAGTTCATAATTATAATGTACTATTCAAACTGCTGTTTTTTTCTTTCGGCTTACATTTGTGATATTTGCTATGTTGTAACAAATTTATTTTTCCCACCCACCTAAATACTGTATTTTTCTGAAAATTAAATTTCTTACGAATGATGTCTTAAAGTGTTTTTCGTGTGAAAACGAGTTTAAAAAAAACCGAAAGAAATAACACAATGTATGGACTATTTTAAATACTTTTGTACAAAATATACTAGAATCAAAACGGTGGAGAATTTAGTCACTCTTGGTGCAAAGAAAAGTTAACTAGATTTACCAAACATCAAGCTCCAAGTTATACAGATTTTGAAGATAATGGAAATAAAGATATGAAGGCAAAAATAGCAAACATGGACATAAAGTTTTCGGAATTTGAAACTTTGATCCAGTCGAAAACACCAAGTGTTAATTTAGGGCATGAAGTAGGGAAAATTGAAGGAGTAAAATAGTGTGTAAAAAAAGTAGAGAGCTTAGAGGAGATAATGCTACTACTGGTGCACAGAAATAGAATCGGAAATTTTTAAGTTGTAGGCATTTCTGTCGCTGAGAAAGCAGAATGTGTAGAGATCATCAGGCAAGTTGGGAATCAGGACTACAAGTAGGACAAAATGACAATCAAATTGCCCACTGTGTAAAATCATACAACCTTTCATGTCCGCCTTCAATCGCAGAAAACCTAATTAGTCGGCTGAAAAACACAAACAAAAGCATTGAATTAATACTTTCGAAGACAAAGGTTAATCTACTAAAGGTATCCATTCCACTTTTCCAATCACGCGATTATTAGAATATGAACACCAGGCTCCAGTATTAAAGAAACTATTATTCGAAACAAAACAGCTGACCACGTGTCTCAGAACGGCTGGTATGGGTTTTAACACTTTTATTGATAAGGACAGAACATCTTCAGGTTGTACGGTTGACAATGGCGTAATGTAGGTAAGTTCAGGCATAATGGAGTTTAAACAGATAACATAGTACACAAAGAAACACAAATGACTTACACTTCTCGTATAATCGGTGTGTTGTAATAATTCTTGATGACGGACGAGAAATCCACTTGAAATAAACATGTATCTCAGAACGGCTGGTATGGGTATTAACATTTTATTTCAAGTGGGTTCTCGTCATCAGGTAAACAGTTGATCAAGGACGTGTGGACTCGGAAAGGTCTGATAATGGCAAGACGTGCGGAGAGAGAGAAAATACTACATATTAAGTCCTATGCTAACTTGAAACTTGTAGATCAAAGAAAGACGCACGAGAGAACAATATAACAAACTTTATTAAAAATTGTAATACAATAGGTAAACCTTTTTATGTATAACATTTATGGACTTGTGTAAAAGTCATAAATATTTTAACGTAATTGAAAATTATGAAGGTGATAATATCTGCTCTTTTATCAATTATGTAAAACATTAGAAGGTTTTCAGTGATGTCGAGAAAACCCACTTGAAGAGAAGTATATATGTAAAAACGGCTCGTTTGGGTTGATAAAATTTTTTACGTATAGGAGTGAATAACGTTTCGACCTTCTTCGATCATCTTCAGGTTCACAAAGAAAGCGAGAGATAACTGACCGGAAGCTGACCACATGTTTGTGAGGGGTTGTGTAACTGAGTGTCGGAATGTAGAGGGCGGTGTTAGGTGTTTGAATATATAATTTTATATATTACGGTGTTCCTTTGTATTGGTTTATTTTGGGCTTAAGTTGTTGTATAAGTAAGGCTTCTTTAATTTTGCATTTGTTTATGTTTGTTTCTTTATTTAGTATTTGAGTGTTTTCTATGGTTATGTTGTGTTTATTTGACTTGCAGTGTTCGAAAACGTGTGAAGGTGACTTTTTATGTCCTTTAAATCTGGTTTCCATTTTTCTACTTGTTTATCCGGGCCCGGCATGGCCAAGCGTGTTAAGGTGTGCGACGCGTAATCTGAGGGTCGCGGGTTCGCATCCCTTTCAGCCGTGGGGCGTTATAATGTGACGGTCAATCCCACTATTCATTGGTAAAAGAGTAGCCCAAGAGTTGGCGGTGGGTGGTGATGACTAGCTGCCTTCCCTCAAGTCTTACACTGCTAAATTAGGTACGGCCAGCACAGATAACCCTCGAGTAGCTGTGTGTGAAATTCCAAAACAAACAAACAAACTTGTTTCTCCAATATAGACGTCGTGGCAGTTATCACATTGTATTTTATAAATAATGTTGGTGTGATGTTTGTCAGTGTAGTTTTTACATAGTGTGGACCTCAGTTTTATGCCTGGTTTTTGAATAAATTTGGTATTAACTGGAATGTTATATTTTGTTACTAGTTTTTGCCAGATGTTGGTTATTTTTCTGTTGATGTCGGGAATATATGGTATGCAGCAACATATGGTTTCGTGATTTTTTGATTCGTGAGATATATTTACTTTTGTTGGTTGATTTTGGTGTCTAGGTTTTACTTTATACACATGAATATTAGAAGCTTAGTGAAAAACTATGATGAATTTATTTTATTTCCAACAGAACAAATAATTGATATTGATATAATAACACTAACAGAAGTTTGATTAGATAACTTGCCAATTTACTTTTTAATATTCCAGGCTACGTAGCAACCAAACCTTCATTAAATCTTAACCAAAATATACTCTTCAAAAAAAAGAAACGCAAAGGCAAAATTTGAGACAAATTGTTAACAAGTTTATTCCGGGTAGTTCTGTATGACATGTGTGAAACTTTGCACATTCACTGCTGAACATCCAAAGTCCACGCTCACTAGTTGAAGTTTAACGTCACTCAACGTCAATAACGAGTATGCCCCCCGTGAGCATCAATAACTGCTAAGCATCTCCTTCCCATAGAAGCAATGAGATGACGAATCACATCCTGTGGAATGGCTGTCCACTCAGCCTGCAAAGCTGCTGCAAGCTGAGGTAGAGTCCGAAGTTAAGGTTGTCGCCGTCGCAGACGTCGGTCCAACTCGTCCCAAAGATGTTCGATGGGGTTTACATCTCGTGATCTGGAGGGCCAGGGAAGAACGTTGATGTTATGGTGTCTCAAGAAGACAGTGGTGAGTCGGGCTGTGTGAGGACGGGCGTTGTCATGCTGAAAACGTCGTTGACGTTTACCATGATGGGTTGCACATAGGGCCTAAGAATCTCGTCGACGGTTGCGTACGGTCTGATCAGAAATCCTACGCAGCCCTGGTATGGTTGAGGCAGTAAACGTCGCAGTGGTGGTCCTATCCCAAAGGTGACGTAACCGGATGTAGCGATCTTGTGCGGGCGTGGTCACACGAGGTCTGCCAGATCGTGGACGGTCACGAGTTGATCCATGTTGTTGGTGACGATCCCATAGCCTTGTGATGGTGCTTGGGTGGACATTCACAGCTCTGGCAACATCTGATCGAGATTCGCCTGTTTCCAAGCGACCAATGGCGTTGTTGCGTTGTGCTTCAGTCAGTCTTGGCGTAACTGTATTACGTGTCGGTGGCTTAACACTGAACTATGGAAACCAAGAACCCGTCACTTTTATAGGGATTTTGCACATGTTGCACTTCGAGAACATGCAGATCTCTCAAACAAATTTATTGGACACGCATCCGTTTTGGCAAAAAATCCGATGTTTTCCTCCGTTTTCAAAGAGCACAACGTTTATTGTCATTTTGGTCTGACAATCAGTGCCTTAACACGTGTAACATCACATACTCTGAGCTTGTAACGTTATTACATATATTTCTCTTTAAAATAACAAAATATCCCTTTTGGACCGACGTCTGCGACGGCGACAACTTCAACCGCTGACTCTACCTCAGCTTGCAGCAGCTTTGCAGGCCGAGTGGACAGCCATTCCACAGGATGTGATTCGTCATCTCATCGCTTCCATGGGAAGGAGATGCCAAGAAGTTATTGATGCTCACGGGGGACATACTCGTTATTGACGTTGAATGACGTTAAACTTCACCTAGTGAGCGTGGACTTCGCTTTGCAGACGTTGGATGTTCAGCAGTGAATGTGCAAAGTTTCACACATGTCATATAGAACTACCCGGAATAACCTTTTAACAATTTGTCTCATATTTTGCCTTTTGCGTTTCTTTTTTTGAAGAGTATATTATTATTAATTTTAGTAGTCAGAACTTTGAAAAATGAATTGTTTGCTTGAACTGCTAGAGTCACATCCAGATGCTCAGCAACGGATAGTAGTCCAGAATGCTTCTTAACTCAAGCTACTATGTACAAAAAATAGAAGTATACGAAAAAGAAAAATTAAAATCCATTAAAGAAACTATAAGAAATACCTCATCCACAAGGAAGTGTCTTCATACAGCAACAACAATGTACACGGTTTATTTAAGGTAACATGTGGCCTTGTTGAGGAAATATCCATAAAATAAATAACTAATCAATTTGTAATGTATTTATGTATTTACAAAGCTATCAGTTCGGCTATTTACAGTAACTTTTATTACTTTTTACAATTATTTTACCTACCTTCAAGTAACACGTAACATTAGTTAAATGAAAACGTTCTTACCTATAAAGTACTGCCATCTGCTGTTAAAAGTAGTTTTATTTTAATAATAATAACAACTTGCTTCTTTTTATATTGTCTGGCTGCGGGAAATAAAAATACGTAGAGCTATTTCTTCTCGACTGAACGAAAAGAAATGGTTTATGCAATTTTTTAACTATGATTTTTATTTGATATTAAGGGTTTACTTGCTTTTCATCCTATTCCAACATGGTACATTTTAATTGTTTCCATAGTTTATCCCTTGGACACCGCAGGGAATGAACTTACTGTTGAGGTGCAATTTATGCTAAGTTTCCTACACTATTAGTTTAAATAACAATATAATTTTTCATTTTTTTTTATTATCCAATGTTTGAAAAGAAGTTGTTGGTTTAATTTTTCGACTCTTCATTGCGGTGTAGTATAAATAAAGTGCGATGACAACAAAGAAATGTAATAAATACAAAAGAAATAGACTGGGAAACAAATAAAAAACACAGTTGCATGTCTAGACAGAAGTTACATTGAAGGTGAAATTTAATGTTTCACTGTATCTTTTATTCAAATGTACAGGCCTGCGATGAGTTTATTATATATACATCTAATCTAAAAATTATATTCCTTTTTCTCTCTCATGTACAATTTTCATAAAACGTCGTATATACTTTTACATAAGTGAATAATTTTCATTGAAATGGGCACATTATGTTATGCTTAAAATAGTGACAACCACTGGCTACAGATTTCTCTACATCAATTGCGACGTGAGAGTCTTATCGATCATTTTAGAATCTCGAGAAATATGAACGGTCAATTGGCCAAATGATTGGTTTGTTTGTTTGTTTTGAACTTCGCACAAAGCTACGCGAGGGTATCTGCGCTAGGTCAAATGACATGTTATTTCTAAATAGTATTTGTTTGCATGGGCACTTAGACATTTTTTTTATTTGTTGCTATGGCTACAAGATGTTGTGTAAGTGACATCAACATATTTTGTTATATTTGTAGTAATTTGTTCTAAAGAAACAAAGGGAAAACATTACAGAATTTATGAAAAAGCATATTACATGTATTGTGGAATAAAACTTGGAGATGAAGACAAATCAGAGGCTCCGCACAAAGTTTGCGTTGTTTGAGTCGAAGAGTTGAGACAATGCACTACAGGTAAAAAAAAAAAATGCAATTCCACTATAAAACCACATTCAAAATAAAAAGGAAATTTCTCATCCGAACCTACAGTCTTCTATAAAAAACCTGCTCTTCTTAGACCTGATGTACCTGCACCCACTTTACCAGACTTTTGTCAGTTTAATCTGATTCTGAAGTCGACAGAAATTATGATAGTGATTATTTTCAATCTAAAACGTCTAGTGAACCATAACGTTTCATACAGAAAAAATAAACAAACGTGGATTATCTTTAAAGATGTTATTGACAAATGTTTAGGAAACAACAAAGATCAAAATTTTGAAAATACTGTCAATAACATGCTCGAATAATTCAAAGAGTCGAGTTGTAATATAAGTTTGAAAGTTCATTTCTTACACTCACATATTGACTATTTCCTTGAAAATATCGATGCCATCAGCGAAGAACAAAGGGAAAAGTTTCACCAGGACATCAGAGAAATTAAGAGGAGATACCATAGAAAGTGGAACATTACCATGATGACTGATTACTGCTGTTCATTGAAACGAGATGCTTCAGACACAATAGATAAAAGAAAGACTACAACATGTAATTTTGAGACTAAAAACATTTTTATTTATTTTTCTGGAATGTAAAGGTAATTTTTCTTAACTTTTATCAAAATGTGTAAATTCCTCCAGTATACACTACAAATTTTGCTTGTGTTATTGTTAACAGGCATAATAATAGAAAATGCCCATTGTGGTAAAGGAAATAATTTGATCGAAGTAAGTATTTCTTCCCAATTTATAAAAAAATCCTTACGTGATAAAAAAGTGGATATTATTTTTGAAATCTTCGTAGTGGAATTATGAAAAAATAGTTATTAAAACCAAAATAACTTTTATGAAGTTTAACTACGCAGTTATGTGATACCAAAATTACTTCTTTTATATTTTCTTTTCATATCTTATAAAACTATAAATATATTTAGTCTTTGCATTTTGGATAAGGCGTAACAGTACACCAAATCATGTACGAAAACATAAAAGTACTAAGTAAGAGTGTATGTGTGTTTTCATACAGCAAAGCAACACTGGGCTATCTGCTGAGTCCACCGAGGGGAATCAAACCCCTGATTTTGGCGTTGTAAATCCATAGACTTACCGCTGTACCAGCGGGAGACATTAAGTAAGAAATAAATGAACTTGAAAAGGATTTAAATGGAGAAAAGTCATTTTCTGCACTGAATATAATGTTAAGGTGAAGTTTATGCCAAATTTTTCAATGTATCTATATTTAAATTCTAACTGTTTACTTCGTTTCTATTTTAATATCCCATTGTTTAAATTTCTTTTCTTAATTTAACACTGTATATCAATATACTCTACCTAATGTTTGATGAAAACAAGTAAATGTGATAAATACAAAACAAATAAAGTTGGAAATAAATAAAACAGACAATCAATTTTCAGGACTAAAATAATATAAACATTAGTTTATGCTAATTTTATTATTGCGATTTTATTTAAATATTAAGGGTTTGTTTTTCTTAATATCGTATTTTTCAATTTTTAACTTAACGTTTGATGCTACATGACATAACTCTCCATCTAAAGTTCGATGGAAACAAATAAATTAATAAATATAAAAACAAAATAAAGTTGGAAATGAACAAAAAGAAAGATCGGTGTTTCTAGATTGAATATATACGTATAGATCTGAAGAAACAGAAGGATGTGTAGAAAATGTTTGCTGTATGTTCATAAAATATGAGGAATTAAATGTCAAAATTATAAGGATGTGTAGAAAACTGGTTTAGTCTCTATAGAATTTAAGGAAGTAAGTGTATCTGAAGAAGATAGATGTGTAGAAAATGTTAGTTCTGCTCCTTTAGAATTTGTGGAAGTAGCTCTAGTCAAAATGGTATAATGATGTGTAGAAATTCTTTGCTCTGCCGCTAAAACTTAAGGAAGTAGCTGTAACTAAAGTATTGTAATGATGTGTAGAAATTGTTAGCTATACATCCGTGGAGTTCGAGGATGTAACTGCTGTCAATACAGTACAAGGATGTCTAAAAACTGATTCCATTCCAGCTGAGTTAGAAGTAGTAATTGTTATCAAATGAATACAAGATTGTGAAGAAACTGGTATAGAAGATATAGCTGTAGTAAAATGAGTGGGAGGTTGTGTAGAAATTTTCAGATCTGTCCCAGAAGAACTAAAAGTAACTGTAGTTGAATGTACTGGCACAGAAAAACTAATAGTTCTATTCCATCAGAACTAGGAGCAGTAACTATACTTGGATGCATACAAACAGGGTAAGAATAAGAGGAAAAATTCAACTTCATTTAAAGTGATTTATAACTGGTTTCAATATCTGGCTGCAAGCAAAGAGAATGAGAATATGAAGATAACATTTGTTGTCTCTCAAACAACTTAAGTTCTGTGAAATGAAAACTGGATTCCTTATTTTTAGCTGTAGTAAATTTGGAATCTGAACTCAATAGAGAGCAAATAGAAACATTAGGTTGGAAAACACCTGCTGGTTTTCTTGTAATTCCTTCAACTGGATGAATGCAAGGAAAAGAACTATTGAAAGTGGCTTTGAATAATGAAATTAAGATTGGCTTGTTTTCCAGTGGAAGACACAGGGTAGCATTCTGTGTCTTCCACTGGTGTCACTGCTTGTTGTCAAATGATCTTATAAACGGAGAGTTGTTGGAAGTTTGTCTTATCCAAAGGATGGTGTCACCATAGCCGATTCTAGTTTTAATCTGTTTTCCAAGACATTATCTGAGTTTTTCAGTTGAATATTTTGAGTTATCTGGAAAACACGACAATTTTTAGGAAAATTATATGGTTCACATCTGTTCTTGTGTACAATGTTAATATCTTTTTTACTTGAAAATGTATTTCCAATAGACACTCACCTCTACACACAGTTAAGCTACTTTCCCTGTGCATTTGTCAAGAACTCTAAATGAATGCGTTTTCAGAGTGTATATTTTAATTCTGAGATGATATCACATCTTTTCACATGTTTACTCTATTTTTTCCATTCATCTGTTTTATAGATTTGTTTGTCCCTAACCTTTAATAAACTCCCACCTAATCTCACAAGATTTCTCGTGAATTGCACAACTGCATAAAAAACATCATTATGTGGCAGAACCCTTCCACCATCAAGACAGGTGGTGACATATAACCCCCTCTATGTATTTGCAGTCATGAATCTTCATTCTTTAACAAGGCAAGCAATACACAAGTACACCAGTAGTAGGAATGTGTGAGCAGAAATATCTGTTGGAAATACCATTTCATGTAAGGAAAATGTTAACTTTTGAGACAATTCACACCTTTTCACACAGTTAAATTGTAATCCTCCATTGAAGTGATGGAGAGGTCAGTGCAAAGATTCATCTAAATGATCTCTCTTCAAAAATGCAACAATGAAGCCTGTGGAGAATGACATCTGATGGCAGGGGCTCCATAGGAGCATACCTGTAGGAGACAATACCAGATCTCTTGCAGAGTATAATCTTCCCTGAGGAATAAGAAAAGAAAGATACAAATGAGTCCTATGTGTCACAGGGAAGGGTAAAATAAGAACATGGCTGCCTTAGTACTTTCACACAAGAGGCTGAAGAGCCAATATGTGTAATATGATTGGAACACATCTAGACTTCATCTTGTACTAACCTCAACTCTATGATAAAATTTTATTGGACAGGCACCAGCTGAAGGAGAAAGACACAATGCTGTAGATAATAATATGGTGTGAGCACACAACTGAACAGATCTCTGCAAGAGGAGTATATGGTTTCTTAGTGCATGTTCACCACAACCCAACTGAAAAGATACGACGATTAGAGCGTGGGATAGTGATGCATGCTCACTCATCTTAAATGAATAGTTACAGGTTGCAGAAGAGTCATACAGTATTGTATTATGCATTCACCTCAACTCTACTGAACAAATGCTGGCTGCAGGAGGAATGCACAAGTGGCATGTGGTCATACTGACAGCTTTAATCACTCTTCTACATGCTACTGTATTTATATCTCTTGTTCTAGGATATCTTTTTGCATCATTCACTGAAAAGAATGGGGAAAGAATTTGCTGTGGGCAGACATGGGGGAAAATGCCAGGATTCCCACTAATCCAATCCTTCAGTCCAGAAAGGTGTTTTAATGGAGACAGTGCAACAGGTGATTACATAATCTTAGCTAAAAATAAGCAACATAAGTCAAGGAAAGCAGGGAGTAAAATAGCTTATGCTAACTTTTTTTTCAAAACAGCCCATGGAATGGATACAGACAGATTGGACAATAGTGAGATATACATATACACAAGTGGTCTTGCAGAACACCTCATCTCATAGTGGGTATGTATGGAACTAGGGCAGAGGGAATGAGTGCTTTCTACTGTCCTGACTTGATGCACATTTTGGTAAGTACAACCTGGGGGAACCACCAGCCACATGGCATGATACTATATGTTAATGCTAAAAAGAAAGAAAAAAAAGAGAGAGAGGGAGAGAAAGTGCTTATCAGAATAGAGATAATGGGTAGACTGTAGAATGGTGAAAAAGGCAGGCAGTAATATTCTAAAAGGCAAGATAAAAGATAACCAGATAATGAAGATAGTGGGCAAAAAAATGTGAGTAGTAGTCTAGTTCCCACTTGAAAGATCTCATCCAGCATCCACTGGAAATGAACGACAAGAGAATAAGTGAGGTGGTGACTTTAATGGAATGAAATGTAGAAGATTTGACAATTATGAATTCTCAAAGAGTAGCAGATTAAACAAATAATTAGTCAGATCCAATTTGTATGAGTAGGAGAATGAAGAGGAATCATAGGGAATGAATACTTGGCAACAGGAGCCTAGACATTATAAGGTATGTGATAAGTATCAAAGAATGGCACAAACAGGGCATAATAGACTGTCTAGATCTGATATTCACAGAGTTAAGAAACAGAAGTATGTGAGAGAGAGTGGTCATCTTCCTGAGCAGCTAAAGTCTTAAGAAGGAAGGACCATTTAAAATAAAGAAAAATGTATGTGGTTAAAGAGGGTAGAGGAAGAATAAATATCCAAATGACAATGACCACAGACATGAAGTAAGAGAAAACAGGTCTTGAGAGAAAGGTGGTATGAGGTGTAAATTATCAATGACTCAAAAGCTTCATTGGTAACAGTAAACAGAATGACACTGAGGTTTTAGTCATGCATGGGAGCAGGGTAAGGAAGTCTATGAAGAAAGGAATGGAACAATGTAAAAAGAACTTGGGGAGGAAAACATCCTGCAATATCAAAAAGGCACTGTGCTGTTGGCAAACCACATAATAATTTGCAATGGTAGAGAAAGCTAATCTACACTCAAGCAGCTAGACAAAGAGAAAGAGGAGAGATGGCCAACATTATAGGATGGTCAGGAGGAAGGTAACAACAGATGGACCAACGGACAAAGACAAGCCATTTACACTGAACAAAGAGAAAAACAACAATACTGAAAATCAAAGCCAGGGATGAGAAACAAAAGACCAGAAAAAAGGAACTCTAGAACTGAGGAGGTAGTAAGGCATCAAGAAGTGGAGTCCTCAAGAAAGAGGAAACCAATGGAAAACCTGGAGTGGAGAGACAATTTCATGGGTAGAATATGGTAGAGCTGAAAGAAGTGTTCCATAACCAGGTGCACAGTGCCAATTAAATGGTGGACAATGACACATATCCATTGAGAATTGACCAGATAAAGAAGGTCTAGTATTTGAAAGCAAAGGGTCTTGAATTGAGTACCCCTTGGCAATATATGGGAAACAACTGTGGAGTTGTTGGAATAGATCATAACTAAATGATTCACAAGGTGAGTAAAGAAATGAGAGCATAATTGATGGCCTGCTAGATGTACAAGCATGTTGATATGGAAAGAGAACTCATCCTGGGCATATGTGCCCTTCTCTGGTTGATGAATATCTCTAAAGAAGCATAGGCCCAGTTTGTGTAGAGGCAATGAAACACTGATGGGTGTATGGAATCAGTCCAGCCATCAAGGTTGTTCCTAAAGTAGAAGAGGGGCCTGGTAAACCAGTGAGGTCAAAAGTTCTTTTGAATGGTTCAACTTGTCATGCAAGAACCATATATGCATGACCCAAAGGGATAAACAGTTCCACTAAAGCCTTAGTCTCAAAAGTATTAGAATCTTTTGTGCAGTATATGTGTGATAGGTGCAAATCCTGATGACTAGTTATTCCATAGCTCACAAGTAAATGAAAGATGGTTAAGCACCACTGAGAAAACAGTTGAGGAACACTTCCAGGTGAACCAAATACTGTGTGAGAGGGAGGAAAGATTTGAAAGTGTTGATAAACACTGTCTTTTTGAGGTGTTTTAGATAGATGGACTCATGTGGTGGAGAAGGAAATGAAATGGGATGATGAGAGCTGAAAGGAAGGGGGAAGATAACTGGACAGAAAGGTCATGGATAAGAAGCAAAGTAACTCATCTATTTACAGAAAAGGGTGAGCATCAGGTGTGCAAACCACAATACATGGATCGCTACTCAGTTTAGTAGTCATCAACAAGCTAGATGAATCTGACAGTAGGTAGAAGAGTAAGGTCAAGAAGAAGAAACTGAAAGACCAGAAATGAGAGACTAGGTCAAAGTACAGAAATGGATGGTTGAGTTTGGAGGTAAGGATAAAAATGAAGATTGATTATAAGAAACCTCTGTCTGTTAATTAATAGAATCAGGAATACTCAAAGAAACTTCAGGGCAAAGATGGGAGTTAGTCAAATACCTCCTAGGAAAGAAGGAAGTTGAACCTGGAAGAAAAGAGTATTCCTACCCAACAGTTCTCAATAACAATAAACCAAGTGAGCAAAGAAATAACAGAAGAAATGAAACAAGCCATAAAAAAAGAAGAAAATTAATTAATTTAATCCTTATGTACTTTATTAAATTAAAATAGAAAAATATGGCTGATGGTGTATCTAGTGGTAGAGTAATTTTAGCTATATTTTTATTTTGGTTTCACTTGAATACAAAATGAATAGTTTAATTATGTTGATTTTTTTTATAGTTTAGTACTTCCATGTACAAATAAATCTATTTAAATTAATCTGGTTGCATAAATATTTTTGATTAAAACCATCTACTTAATGTAATGGAATATTTTTGTGGATAAGATAGTGTTTATTAACACTACACAGAGGAAAAAGATCCTGCTTCCATGATATTGGCCTGGTATGGCCAAGCGCGTAAGGCGCGCACTCGTAATCTGAGGGTCACGGGTTCGCCAAACATGCTCGCCCTCCCAGCTATGGGGGCGTTATAATGTGACGGTCAATCCCATTATTCATTGGTAAAAGAGTAGCCCAAGAGTTGGCGGTGGGTGGTGATGACTAGCTGCCTTCCCTCTAGTCTTACACTGCTAAATTAGGGATGGCTCGGTGCAGTGGGCTAACAACCTACTCACTTAAACACTTGTTGAAGAATCCGCAAGCAATTGCGGCCCTATGTTCCTAGATGGAATCTAATGGTGATAACTAACTTCCATGATATTTGGTGTCAAATCAAATAAATAAAAAATATAATTAAATTCATACCAGGAAAACTTAATGAAAATTCAGGGTATTAAATGTAGTTAAGAGTTTATAACACAAAAGTTAAAGATTATTTATTCAGAAATAATTGGGTTTGAATTCACAAATTGTTAGTAAATCCGTTCACTCTACAGAACAATCACCATTATTACACAAACTTTGAAAGTTACTATATTGTTCTAGGTTCATATCACCAATACTACAAATGTTACCAGACAAAAACATAATTATCTTTGAATTTACCATGCTATTCAAGATTTATGTTACCAATATTTCAGTCACACATTCCAAAATAAAACCCAATAAATATATCAGCACTAAAACATTTCAAAAGTTTGAAAATATTATGACAGATTATGATTTCTTTGTGTTTTTTTGTTTATGGAATAATTTACCATTAACACTTAGTTTGCAACTCAAGGAGACAATTTGTAGGTTGATTTCCTAACAGTGCTCTCTGCTACCTTTTTTCATCATAATTATGAAAGAGATTTGCACTCCTTGCAATATCAGGAATCTGAACAGCCCATCAACAAAGCCATATTCTGGCCTATGAAGAAGTACATTCCATTTCCTGATCCAAAATCTCATGCAAAACACAATATCTGCACCATGTTACACAACATAAGATGTAGTTCCTCGGTTCTATAAAGCCACTTTCTCCATGGTTTTGTGAGTTATACTAATAGAGAAAACTAAGGAACACTCAGTGAAGTTTCCTTGCTACTCCAAGGTAGCCAAGTAGAGTTCTTATTGTGCAAAAGGAACACAATCCAACCCAACTCTAAAGGCCACCTCTTTGTGGCTCAACACTACTATTTTAAGGTGAGTCATTTTGGCAATACATTATTTATTTTAGGTTTAAAAAATTAAACCTTTAATGATTCTATTTTGAATACCATAAACCATTAACTTAAATCAAAAATCATGGCACAGAAAAAAATGGGAAAATTAGAGGAAGCAGTTTGATCTACATTTTTATACAGGCAGTATTTTTAAGTTTTAAAATTTTAAAAATTTATCTTCTTCAAAATACACTCTGAATTAAAATTGAATGAACAAGAATAGATAAGTAGGTAAAAGGAAGTAAGATCCCTCACATCAACAGAAAGAGAATTCACAGTAACCCTCTTGCTACAAGTATCCTTTACTGTGCACAAGAGAAGGCTTTCGTGTCTCACATTCAAAACTTTATCAAGCTACTTTTGCTTAGGTTATATTAATTAGAATGGCATAAAATCTGAGCTAATAATCTATGCTTTAATAGATCCTTTAATAGATACAAGTTTTAAGTTCTTAATTTTGTAAGGAAATACTTTAAAAAATCTTGAATTTCCTCCAATGTGACACACAACATATTTTCTCTAGATATATTCTCTTTTTTATCCACCACCCCTTCAGTAACTATGAAATTAAATGTAAATTACTCACTATAAAATCATCATTGATCAGACAAACCATAATTTTATTAGATTACAAGTTTAGCAACTACAAAATCAGACTCCTCCTCCTATGCCCACCTGTGACATTCTCTCTTTGAGGATTTGTTAATAGTTCTATCTTATGTTTAATTATATATTATCTATAACCAATAGAAAGTCAAGGTTTTCACCTATCATATAATATTACATTATGTTGTGTTCTGAATAGATAATCATCAGTTTCACTTGTAGTCCATGGGAAAGATAATGACTACACTAAATGAATTTGTACTGGCTCTTGTCACAGTGTTAGAAAGCAGAAATACTATGACTGTTAGAGGAAATTGTCTGTGTTTTGTATGCTATTATTCTATGTTCTTTGGTGCATTATCTAATGCACTACAACCAGAAAAAAAGTATTGTTATGTGTCATCAACAGTTAACAACAACAACAAAATCCTCAGGTAAGTAGTTTATTTCTTGTTTTTCATGTTCTTTATTTATTATTACAAAAGGAACTAAAACGTAAAAGTAGAGATTTTTCTAGATTGGTTGAGATTAAGTTAGGTAAAATAAATAATAATATAATAAAAATATTTCACAAGTCATGCATGTGAGCAGCTTGTTGGTAAAGTAATTCGATAGTGTAATATGAACTGCACAATCCCCAAGTGATTTATAACCTATAACAGCATGAATAATAGTTAGGTACAGTTTAAAGAGCAATAAAATAATAAAATCTAATTATAATTATGTATATATACTGTTACAGGTTTAAAGCTACTTAGGGTAGATGAATGTAGCCACTGTTGAGAGTTAAACTGTGGATTCATACTGAGTATAATGAAACCTGATAAAGTGAAAGTAAAATTCAAAAAGTTACAAATTTCAACAAACTAAAAACACAATAGTGTTGAAGAAAAAATGAGGATTCACAAGCACAAACATAGAGGGAATCATTGTGCGTGGAGGCTTTTCACATTGATATATAATTATATTATCATACAATGGCACAAATTCACGTGGTTTCACAAGAATATGTAGGTGTTCGCTCGAAACTAAAAGCTTGAAAATCTCTTTGGCAAAACATACAAACTCATTAAGAAAGAAACTATTCTGTGTGTGTGTAGGTGAATATTTTTTATTTATTTTGGAATTATACTATTTAATTCAAATTATAATAACATATGCATTGCCTTGCATTTAGTATAATGTAATCATCACTCATTTATTTACCTAATTCAACACGTAATCAGAATGTTTTTGTACAGCAACAGTATCCTCACCACAGTCAGAAACATCCAAAAACAAAATACCATCAGCAAATCTAAGTAATTTATTGACCATTACTTCATTTATGTCACTGATGTAAATTATAAAAAGCAAAGGTCTTAACACTGAGCACTGAGACATCTCATTCATGGCATTAATCCTGTTCGATTATTTACATTTGTAACAATTTTATACTTTCTTCCATCCAATCACTTTTCTATCCTATGAAATAATTTATCTCCCACACATTCAGAAAACTTTTTAACAAGCTTTTCATGTGACACATTGTCAAACACTTTCTGAAAACCCACACACACCATATTCCTTATACTTGAGATGCATTTTTTTAATTACTGTAATAAAAGTTAAAACATAAAAAGTAAAAATTTATTAGATAATATTAGATTATGTAAGACAATGAAAAATAACAATCCAAATCCTCCACAAGGTATGCTTATGAGTATGTTGTGCATTCAACTGAGTAACATAAGCTACATATTCATTGAGTTATTTAAAGATTGTGTGGTAGGATTAGTAGTTACACACAGATCAAAGGACAACAATAAAATTAAGCATGAACAGAAATGGACAATTACAAACCTTAACAATTTGGGATAAATAATACAGAAATGGACTATTACAAACCTTAACAATTTGGGATAAATAATACAGAAATGGACTATTACAAACCTTAACAACTTGGGATAAATAATACAGAAATGGACTATTACAAACCTTAACAACTTGGGATAAATAATACAGAAATGGACTATTAGCTCATAGTTTTTATTTTATATATATGTATATATATATATATATATATATATCTTGAATTATTTGATAATTTTATCTTGATGATCTAATATATAAATTAATCAGGGAGAGGTGCTTAGGATCATCTTTATCATATATGCAATACCTGTCAAGTTCGCATAATAGTTCATTTTTTCTCCAATTTTTATCAACATATTTTATTGTACTGTATAGGAATCTATCTGTTATTGTTAATGTGTTTAAATATTTATGCATAAACTTTGAAGAGGTGGTTCCAGATACTCGATATGCTGTCGTAAGTAGTTTATTTTGTAATGGCTGTAGTTTGGTTTTCAAACGTTTTTTGCTTATGGTAACCCATGCTGGAGCTGCATAGTCTATTACAGGTCTTATATATGTTTTGTATATTTTGAGGATGTTCTCAGGTGTTGCCCCATTGTTTTTACGAGTTAGACTCTTAGCATAGTTTATTCTTCGCCAGATTTTAGTTTTTATATTAGTTACATGGTTTGTCCATGCAAGTTTAGAATCATACGTTAATCCAAGAAATTTTGCAGATGTAGCAGTCGGAGAAGTATTCCATTTATGTAAATCTGTGGTTGTGCTTTTTGATGTTTCTTTGGATTTGAAAATATCACTAGTTGGGTTTTTGCTGTGTTTATCTTGATTCTATATTTTTGGCAGTATTCACGTATTCTGTTTAATTACGGTTGTATGTTTGTGGCTGCTACTGCTGCTGTTGGGGCACTTTTCCAGATAGATACATCATCAGCAAACTGTGACGAGTATCCATGATTTGGATCTCTAAGTGGCATGCTGTCCACATACATGATGAAGAGAATAGGGCTAACAACCTCTCCTTGAGGGACACCAGCTTCTGGAGTGAAGAACCTGAGAAAGTTCCCTCTACGTTTACTCTACATTGTCTGTTTTCAAAAAGTTAGAGAGTCAGCGAATAATTCCACGCGATAGTTCCATTTCATTCATATGGAACCGGAGAACATCATGCTATACAATGTCGAGGAAGAAAGCGACAGTGCATTCTTTATTATTGTTTCAGGTAATCTCACTAAATTATCTGTTACTTGTCTAAATTTTCTGAATCCGTTTTGTTCCTCAGATAGTTTTAATGTTATCTCTAGAAATGTGGAGAGCCTATTACTTATTTTTCTTTCAAGAATTTTGTTGTTGTTGTTTTGAAGCATTAAGCTACTCAATGGGCTATCTGTGCTCTGCCCACCTCGAGTATCGAAACCCGGTTTTAGCGTTGTAAGTCCGCAGACATACCGCTGAGCCACTGGGGGGCACAAGAATTTTGTCTACACAGCTCATTTAGTTTGTTTGTTTTGAATTTCAAGCTACAGCTACACGAGAGCTATTTGCGCTAGCCGTCCCTAATTTAGCAGTGTGAGACTAGAAGGAAGGCAGCTAATCATCACTACCCACCGACAACTCTTGGGCTACTCTTTTACCAACGAACAGTAGGATTGACTTTCACTTTATAACGCCCCCGCGGCTGAAAGGTCGAGTAAGTTTGTTTAGGAAGGTAGCTGGTCATCAGCAACTATTGGGATTCTAGTTTACCAAAGAATAGTTGAATTGACTGTTACATACCACACCGTATAGCTGAAAATCCAAGTATGTTTCGTGGGGTAGGGATTCGAATCCTAGCTCCTCAGGTTGTGAGTCGAACGCCTTAACTACTTGGCAATGTCGGGCCCCACTTGAAAGCAGTACACAAAATGTAATATTGTAAAGCTTATTTTATTTGTAAATGTTTCGAACTTTGTTCCAAAAAAGCTTCAATATCATCAATAATGAGAATATATGAATGAGTTAATAAGATGATAACAGATTTTTAGATAGCTTAAGCAATCATACTGATGATGGTTAACCGTCGTCATGAAGTATAAGAACCAAATATCTTCACTTCTAGTGTTTTTTGTTGTTGTTGTTTTTTTTACTTTCGCGCAAATCTACACGAGGGCTATCTACGCTAGCCTCCCTAATTTAGCAGTGTAAGACTAGAGGAAGGCAGCTAGTCATCACCACCCACCGCCAACTCTTGGGCTAGTATTTTACCAACGAATATTGGGATTAACCGTTACATTATAATGCATCCACAGCTGAAAGGACGAGCAATTTTGGTGCGGCGGGGATTCGAGCGAGTTAAGCACCCTAATCACTTTGCCGTGCAGGGCTCAATATTGTTGTTGTTTGTTGTAATTGACTGATGTAACACCACCTAGCGGTGCCGAGCTCAATATTGTTGTTGTTTGTTATAACACTTTGATATTGAAAATTATTCCTTTATTTTAAACTTAATTCTGTTCTAATCACTTTATGTTAATCACCTGAAGTTGTCATGTGAATCGTCATGAAATAATAATAATCTCTTAAAATAGTGTTGAAAATGTTATTCATAGTACTAGAGGTCAGTTATTTCTGTACATCTAACCTTCACATTAACATTAGTTGTGTAAGGTATCATCAAAATAAATTTGCCATGAGAGTGGTATCCTATTTGAGAAAGAAGTAACAAAGCATAGCGAACTGTTTTTTTTTTTTGTCCTGATCAAACAAAACTTGTGACATAACTCCCAAAATCAGTCGATATTTGTCTCACTAATACAGAGAACAGCTTACCTAAATCTTTTATTTCTATATATTCTGTTACCATTAAGGTTGAAGTAATTGATTGGAGTAAAAATAAATATCTTTACTACAAAGTCCCTCCAGTAACTCAGCGGTAAGTCTAAAGGCTTATAACGCTGACAACAAAGTTACGACACCTGTGACTGGCATAGAACAGACAGTCCGTTCTCTAGTTTCATGTTTAAAACAAAGGAAGAAAATATTATGGAATATTAAGAATGGGTGTGTGTGTTTTTGGAATTTCGCACAAAGCTACTCGAGGGCTATCTGTGCTAGCCGTCCCTAATTTAGTAGTGTAAGACTAGAGGGAAGGCAGCTAGTCATCACCACCCACCGCCAACTCTTGGGCTACTCTTTACCAACGAATAGTGGGATTGACCGTCACATTATACACCCCACGGCTGGGAGGGCGAGCATGTTTAGTGCGACCTGGCGCGAACCCGCGACCTCGACGAGTCGTGCATCGCCTTACGCGCATTGCCAGGCCATTAAGAAAGGCAGTTGCTTTATTTAGGTTGAAATGTTATGTTTTATTTATAAAACACAAAACATAGATTTCACACTAATATCATTTTATTTCAATATTTAAAATTCAGTACAAGGTAATATGTATTCATGGAGCTCGGTATTTACAATTTTAAAATGTTGATAAATACTTTATGTAAGAAGTGAATTAAACAGAAATTCAGAATTTCCTCTTATCTCAGATTAAAATGTTCAATTTTTACCTTGTATATTTTCTCCCTCATTTTTCCAAAATATGTTTGTTTACTCAAATATGTCAGAAATTTTATTATTTATAAAAATAATCCTAGCTTAGATCATTTTATAAGCAAATAATAATAATTTATTACAGATATTATAAATACCAATTTTTTTTATTTTTTTGCTGTTTCTAGAGATGATGGCTTCCCGTGGTGGTTCAACTGTAATTCTGAGGGCTTATAACGCTAAATATCGCGTTTCAATACCAACGGTAAGTAGAGCATCGGTAGTTTATTTAATAACTTTATACCAAAAATAAACATTAGAAAAAATACAAACACAGACTTTTCTCATGTGGCGCTATCTTCGATTTAAAGTATTCATCCTACGGCATGTAGAGCTCGCTGCCGTTTAAGCATAATCGATAGTTCGTGTAGTATTATGATATGATGTCACTAAAATTAACGCGAAATATATTCGTTATATTTTTATCTTATTATTATCATTTCAAGTGATATTTAAACAAAACAAAAACACATATAGAAAACCATTGCTGTGTTCTTTATGTATCGTAAACATTTAAGCATCACAAAGATTGTTTGGTTTGTTTTAATTTCGCACATTGCTACATAAGGGCTATCTGCGCTATCCATCCCTAATTTAATATTGCAAGACTAGAGGGAGGGCAGCTAGTCATCACCACCCACCGCCAACTCTGGGGCTACTCTTTTACCAACGAATAGTGGGGTTGAGCGTCACATAATAACGCCCCCACAGCTGAAAGGCGAGCATGTTTGTTGCGACGGGGATTTGAACCCGCGACTCTCAGATTACGAGTCCAATGCCTTAACCCACCTGACCATGCCGGACACATCACAGGGAACGCAGACTTTCAGGAAAATATTAATGCGATACTGGTTTGTACGGTGTTACTTTGATCAAATATAGGTTTGTTTTGGTTTTGAATTTCGCACAAAGCTACTCGAGGGCTATCTGTGCTAGCCGTCCCTAATTTAGCAGTGTAAGACTAGGGGAGGCGGCTAGTCATCACCACCCATGCGAACTCTTGGGCTACTCTTTTACCAACGAATAATGGGATTGACCGAAACATTATAACGCCCCCCGGCTGGGAGGGTGAGCATGTTTGACGCGACGCGACCGTGACCCTCAGATTACAGGTGCGCACTTAACGCTCTAGGCCATGCCGGGCCTGGTCAAATATAAGTAATGCTTTTAATAATATATGGCATAAGAAAAAAAAAAGGACTCAACACAAGTCAAGGCCTCGTCAGTACTGGATATAACACATATAGTATGGTTGACATAATATTATATATTCTTTTAAATTTAGTTTTTGTAAATAACTCTCATGCGTAACTAATATCCATAAAATATTGATAAGTTACATAAATTACGCTTAGATTTAGGGTAGGAAGTTTTATATATTTGCTACCTTTAAAACGTGAGTTTCTTCTTTCCTCTGTAAACAAACGATACATATTTGTTTTAATTGTTTTGATGTAAGGTTTCTCGCTACACGTTCTCGTTATAATTACTT
>NW_027467782.1:63797076-63843325 GCF_004210375.1 Tachypleus tridentatus | reverse complement strand
CACATTATTTAAATAAATTGAGTTTCATTTTAGGTACATTATTTAAATAAATCCAGTAGTCATTTTAGGTACATTATTTAAATAACCAGATTCATTTTAGGTACATTATTTTAAATAACCAGTTTCATTTTAGGTACATTATTTAAATAACCAGATTCATTTTAGGGCACATTATTTAAAACAACCCATTTAGTTTCATTTTAGTCACATTATTTAAATAACCAGTTTCATTTTAGGTACATTATTTAAATAACCAGTTTCATTTTAGGCACATTATTTAAATAACCAGATTTTATTTTAGGCACATTATTTAAATAACCAGTTTCATTTTAGGCACATTATTTAAATAACCAGTTTCATTTTAGGTACATTATTTAAATAACCAGTTTCATTTTAGGTACATTATTTAAATAATCCAGTTTCATTTTAGGCACATTTTTAAATAACTAGTTTCATTTTAGGTACATTATTTAAATAACCAGTTTAATTTTAGGTACATTATTTAAATAACCAGTTTCATTTTAGGTACATTATTTAAATAACCAGTTTCATTTAGGTACATTATTTAAATAACCAGTTTCATTTTAGGTACATTTATTTAAATAACCAGTTTCATTTTAGGCACATTATTTAAATAACCAGTTTCATTTTAGGTACATTATTTAAATAACCAGTTTCATTTTAGGTACATTATTTAAATAACCAGTTTCATTTTAGGTACATTATTTAAATAACCAGTTTCATTTTAGGCACATTATTTAAATAACCAGTTTCATTTTAGGTACATTATTTAAATAACCAGTTTCATTTTAGGTACATTATTTAAATAACCAGATTCATTTTAGGTACATTATTTAAATAACCAGTTTCATTTTAGGTACATTATTTAAATAACCAGTTTCATTTTAGGCACATTATTTAAATAACCAGTTTCATTTTAGGTACATTATTTAAATAACCAGATTCATTTTAGGTACATTATTTAAATAACCAGTTTCATTTTAGGCACATTATTTAAATAACCAGTTTTATTTTAGGCACATTATTTAAATAACCAGTTTCATTTTAGGTACATTATTTAAATAACCAGTTTCATTTTAGGTACATTATTTAAATAACCAGTTTCATTTTAGGCACATTATTTAAATAACCAGTTTCATTTTAGGCACATTATTTAAATAACCAGTTTCATTTTAGGTACATTATTTAAATAACCAGTTTCATTTTAGGTTTCACATTATTTAAATAACCAGTTTCATTTTAGGCACATTATTTAAATAACCAGTTTCATTTTAGGTACATTATTTAAATAACCAGTTATTTTAGGTACATTATTTAAAATAACCAGTTTCATTTTAGGCACATTATTTAAATAACCAGTTTCATTTTAGGTACATTATTTAAATAACCAGTTTCATTTAGGCACATTATTTAAATAACCAGTTTCATTTTAGGTACATTATTTAAATAACCAGTTTCATTTTAGGTACATTATTTAAATAACCAGTTTCATTTTAGGCACATTATTTAAATAACCAGTTTCATTTTAGGTACATTATTTAAATAACCAGTTTCATTTTAGGTACATTATTTAAATAACCAGTTTCATTTTAGGTACATTATTTAAATAACCAGTTTCATTTTAGGTACATTATTTAAATAACCAGTTTCATTTTAGGTACATTATTTAAATAACCAGTTTCATTTTAGGCACATTATTTAAATAACCAGTTTCATTTTAGGTACATTATTTAAATAACCAGATTCATTTTAGGTACATTATTTAAATAACCAGTTTCATTTTAGGCACATTATTTAAATAACCAGTTTCATTTTAGGTACATTATTTAAATAACCAGTTTCATTTTAGGCACATTATTTAAATAACCAGTTTCATTTTAGGTACATTATTTAAATAACCAGTTTCATTTTAGGTACATTATTTAAATAACCAGTTTCATTTTAGGCACATTATTTAAATAACCAGATTCATTTTAGGCACATTATTTAAATAACCAGTTTCATTTTAGGTACATTATTTAAATAACCAGTTTCATTTTAGGTACATTATTTAAATAACCAGTTTCATTTTAGGTACATTATTTAAATAACCAGTTTCATTTTAGGCACATTATTTAAATAACCAGTTTCATTTTAGGTACATTATTTAAATAACCAGATTCATTTTAGGTACATTATTTAAATAACCAGTTTCATTTTAGGCACATTATTTAAATAACCAGATTCATTTTAGGCACATTATTTAAATAACCAGTTTCATTTTAGGTACATTATTTAAATAACCAGTTTCATTTTAGGTACATTATTTAAATAACCAGTTTCATTTTAGGTACATTATTTAAATAACCAGTTTCATTTTAGGTACATTATTTAAATAACCAGATTCATTTTAGGTAACATTATTTAAATAACCAGATTTCATTTTAGGCACATTATTTAAATAACCAGTTTCATTTTAGGCACATTATTTAAATAACCAGTTTCATTTTAGGTACATTATTTAAATAACCAGTTTCATTTTAGGTACATTATTTAAATAACCAGTTTTTTTAGGTACATTATTTAAATAACCAGTTTCATTTTAGGTACATTATTTAAATAACCAGTTTCATTTTAGGCACATTATTTAAATAACCAGTTTCATTTTAGGTACATTATTTAAATAACCAGATTCATTTTAGGTACATTATTTAAATAACCAGTTTCATTTTAGGCACATTATTTAAATAACCAGTTTCATTTTAGGTACATTATTTAAATAACCAGTTTCATTTTAGGCACATTATTTAAATAACCAGTTTCATTTTAGGTACATTATTTAAATAACCAGTTTCATTTTAGGTACATTATTTAAATAACCAGTTTCATTTTAGGTACATTATTTAAATAACCAGTTTCATTTTAGGCACATTATTTAAATAACCAGTTTCATTTTAGGTACATTATTTAAATAACCAGTTTCATTTTAGGCACATTATTTAAATAACCAGTTTCATTTTAGGTACATTATTTAAATAACCAGTTTCATTTTAGGCACATTATTTAAATAACCAGTTTCATTTTAGGCACATTATTTAAATAACCAGTTTCATTTTAGGCACATTATTTAAATAACCAGTTTCATTTTAGGTACATTATTTAAATAACCAGTTTCATTTTAGGTACATTATTTAAATAACCAGTTTCATTTTAGGTACATTATTTAAATAACCAGTTTCATTTTAGGTACATTATTTAAATAACCAGTTTCATTTTAGGTACATTATTTAAATAACCAGTTTCATTTTAGGTACATTATTTAAATAACCAGTTTCATTTTAGGTACATTATTTAAATAACCAGTTTCATTTTAGGTACATTATTTAAATAACCAGTTTCATTTTAGGTACATTATTTAAATAACCAGTTTCATTTTAGGTACATTATTTAAATAACCAGTTTCATTTTAGGTACATTATTTAAATAACCAGTTTCATTTTAGGCACATTATTTAAATAACCAGTTTCATTTTAGGTACATTATTTAAATAACCAGATTCATTTTAGGTACATTATTTAAATAACCAGTTTCATTTTAGGCACATTATTTAAATAACCAGTTTCATTTTAGGCACATTATTTAAATAACCAGTTTCATTTTAGGTACATTATTTAAATAACCAGTTTCATTTTAGGTACATTATTTAAATAACCAGTTTCATTTTAGGTACATTATTTAAATAACCAGTTTCATTTTAGGCACATTATTTAAATAACCAGTTTCATTTTAGGTACATTATTTAAATAACCAGTTTCATTTTAGGTACATTATTTAAATAACCAGTTTCATTTTAGGCACATTATTTAAATAACCAGTTTCATTTTAGGCACATTATTTAAATAACCAGTTTCATTTTAGGTACATTATTTAAATAACCAGTTTCATTTTAGGTACATTATTTAAATAACCAGTTTCATTTTAGGTACATTATTTAAATAACCAGTTTCATTTTAGGTACATTATTTAAATAACCAGTTTCATTTTAGGTACATTATTTAAATAACCAGTTTCATTTTAGGTACATTATTTAAATAACCAGTTTCATTTTAGGTACATTATTTAAATAACCAGTTTCATTTTAGGTACATTATTTAAATAACCAGTTTAATTTTAGGTACATTATTTAAATAACCAGTTTCATTTTAGGTACATTATTTAAATAACCAGTTTCATTTAGGTACATTATTTAAATAACCAGTTTCATTTTAGGTACATTATTTAAATAACCAGTTTCATTTTAGGCACATTATTTAAATAACCAGTTTCATTTTAGGTATTATTTAAATAACCAGTTTCATTTTAGGTACATTATTTAAATAACCAGTTTCATTTTAGGTACATTATTTAAATAACCAGTTTCATTTAGGCACATTATTTAAATAACCAGTTTCATTTTAGGTACATTATTTAAATAACCAGATTCATTTTAGGTACATTATTTAAATAACCAGTTTCATTTTAGGTACATTATTTAAATAACCAGTTTCATTTTAGGTACATTATTTAAATAACCAGTTTCATTTTAGGTACATTATTTAAATAACCAGTTTCATTTTAGGTACATTATTTAAATAACCAGTTTCATTTTAGGTACATTATTTAAATAACCAGTTTCATTTTAGGCACATTATTTAAATAACCAGATTTATTTTAGGCACATTATTTAAATAACCAGTTTCATTTTAGGTACATTATTTAAATAACCAGTTTCATTTTAGGTACATTATTTAAATAACCAGTTTCATTTTAGGCACATTATTTAAATAACCAGTTTCATTTTAGGCACATTATTTAAATAACCAGTTTCATTTTAGGTACATTATTTAAATAACCAGTTTCATTTTAGGCACATTATTTAAATAACCAGTTTCATTTTAGGTACATTATTTAAATAACCAGTTTCATTTTAGGTACATTATTTAAATAACCAGTTTCATTTTAGGTACATTATTTAAATAACCAGTTTCATTTTAGGCACATTATTTAAATAACCAGTTTCATTTTAGGTACATTATTTAAATAACCAGTTTCATTTTAGGTACATTATTTAAATAACCAGTTTCATTTTAGGTACATTATTTAAATAACCAGTTTCATTTTAGGTACATTATTTAAATAACCAGTTTCATTTTAGGCACATTATTTAAATAACCAGTTTCATTTTAGGTACATTATTTAAATAACCAGTTTCATTTTAGGCACATTATTTAAATAACCAGTTTCATTTTAGGTACATTATTTAAATAACCAGTTTCATTTTAGGCACATTATTTAAATAACCAGTTTCATTTTAGGCACATTATTTAAATAACCAGTTTCATTTTAGGTACATTATTTAAATAACCAGTTTCATTTTAGGTACATTATTTAAATAACCAGTTTCATTTTAGGCACATTATTTAAATAACCAGTTTCATTTTAGGTACATTATTTAAATAACCAGTTTAATTTTAGGTACATTATTTAAATAACCAGTTTCATTTTAGGTACATTATTTAAATAACCAGTTTCATTTAGGTACATTATTTAAATAACCAGTTTCATTTTAGGTACATTATTTAAATAACCAATTTCATTTTAGGCACATTATTTAAATAACCAGTTTCATTTTAGGTACATTATTTAAATAACCAGTTTCATTTTAGGTACATTATTTAAATAACCAGTTTCATTTTAGGCACATTATTTAAATAACCAGTTTCATTTTAGGCACATTATTTAAATAACCAGTTTCATTTTAGGTACATTATTTAAATAACCAGATTCATTTTAGGTACATTATTTAAATAACCAGTTTCATTTTAGGCACATTATTTAAATAACCAGATTTCATTTTAGGCACATTATTTAAATAACCAGTTTCATTTTAGGTACATTATTTAAATAACCAGTTTCATTTTAGGCACATTATTTAAATAACCAGTTTCATTTTAGGTACATTATTTAAATAACCAGTTTCATTTTAGGTACATTATTTAAATAACCAGATTCATTTTAGGTACATTATTTAAATAACCAGTTTCATTTTAGGCACATTATTTAAATAACCAGTTTCATTTTAGGCACATTATTTAAATAACCAGTTTCATTTTAGGCACATTATTTAAATAACCAGTTTCATTTTAGGTACATTATTTAAATAACCAGTTTCATTTTAGGTACATTATTTAAATAACCAGATTTATTTTAGGCACATTATTTAAATAACCAGTTTCATTTTAGGCACATTATTTAAATAACCAGTTTCATTTTAGGTACATTATTTAAATAACCAGTTTCATTTTAGGTACATTATTTAAATAACCAGTTTCATTTTAGGTACATTATTTAAATAACCAGTTTCATTTTAGGTACATTATTTAAATAACCAGTTTCATTTTAGGTACATTATTTAAATAACCAGTTTCATTTTAGGTACATTATTTAAATAACCAGTTTATTTAGGTATATTATTTAAATAACCAGTTTCATTTTAGGTACATTATTTAAATAACCAGTTTCATTTTAGGCACATTATTTAAATAACCAGTTTCATTTTAGGTACATTATTTAAATAACCAGATTCATTTTAGGTACATTATTTAAATAACCAGTTTCATTTTAGGTACATTATTTAAATAACCAGTTTCATTTTAGGCACATTATTTAAATAACGAGTTTCATTTTAGGTACATTATTTAAATAACCAGATTCATTTTAGGTACATTATTTAAATAACCAGATTCATTTTAGGTACATTATTTAAATAACCAGTTTCATTTTAGGTACATTATTTAAATAACCAGTTTCATTTTAGGCATTATTTAAATAACCAGTTTCATTTTAGGTACATTATTTAAATAACCAGATTCATTTTAGGTACATTATTTAAATAACCAGTTTCATTTTAGACACATTATTTAAATAACCAGTTTCATTTTAGGCACATTATTTAAATAACCAGTTTCATTTTAGGTACATTATTTAAATAACCAGATTCATTTTAGGTACATTATTTAAATAACCAGTTTCATTTTAGGTACATTATTTAAATAACCAGATTCATTTTAGGTACATTATTTAAATAACCAGTTTCATTTTAGGTACATTATTTAAATAACCAGTTTCATTTTAGGCACATTATTTAAATAACCAGATTCATTTTAGGTACATTATTTAAATAACCAGTTTCATTTTAGGCATTATTTAAATAACCAGGGTACATTATTTAAATAACCAGTTTCATTTTAGGCACATTATTTAAATAACCAGTTTCATTTTAGGTACATTATTTAAATAACCAGATTCATTTTAGGCACATTATTTAAATAACCAGTTTCATTTTAGGTACATTATTTAAATAACCAGTTTCATTTTAGGCACATTATTTAAATAACCAGTTTCATTTTAGGTTATTTAAATAACCAGATTTATTTTAGGCACATTATTTAAATAACCAGTTTTATTTTAGGCACATTATTTAAATAACCAGTTTCATTTTAGGTACATTATTTAAATAACCAGTTTCATTTTAGGCACATTATTTAAATAACCAGTTTCATTTTAGGTACATTATTTAAATAACCAGATTCATTTTAGGTACATTATTTAAATAACCAGTTTCATTTTAGGTACATTATTTAAATAACCAGTTTCATTTTAGGTACATTATTTAAATAACCAGTTTCATTTTAGGCACATTATTTAAATAACCAGTTTCATTTTAGGTACATTATTTAAATAACCAGATTCATTTTAGGTACATTATTTAAATAACCAGTTTCATTTTAGGCACATTATTTAAATAACCAGATTCATTTTAGGCACATTATTTAAATAACCAGATTCATTTTAGGTACATTATTTAAATAACCAGTTTCATTTTAGGCACATTATTTAAATAACCAGTTTCATTTTAGGTACATTATTTAAATAACCAGTTTCATTTTAGGCACATTATTTAAATAACCAGTTTCATTTTAGGTACATTATTTAAATAACCAGATTCATTTTAGGTACATTATTTAAATAACCAGTTTCATTTTAGACACATTCTTTAAATAACCAGATTCATTTTAGGCACATTATTTAAATAACCAGTTTCATTTTAGGCACATTATTTAAATAATCAGTTTCATTTTAGGTACATTATTTTAATAACCAGTTTCATTTTAGGTACATTATTTAAATAACCAGTTTCATTTTAGGTACATTATTTAAATAACCAGATTCATTTTAGGCACATTATTTAAATAACCAGATTTTTTTAGGCACATTATTTAAATAACCAGTTTCATTTTAGGCACATTATTTAAATAACGAGTTTCATTTTAGGTACATTATTTAAATAACCAGTTTCATTTTAGGTACATTATTTAAATAATCAGTTTCATTTTAGGCACATTATTTAAATAACCAGTTTCATTTTAGGTACATTATTTAAATAACCAGTTTAATTTTAGGTACATTATTTAAATAACCAGTTTCATTTTAGGTACATTATTTAAATAACCAGTTTTTTTAGGTATATTATTTAAATAACCAGTTTCATTTTAGGTACATTATTTAAATAACCAGTTTCATTTTAGGCACATTATTTAAATAACCAGTTTCATTTTAGGTACATTATTTAAATAACCAGATTCATTTTAGGTACATTATTTAAATAACCAGTTTAATTTTAGGTACATTATTTAAATAACCAGTTTCATTTTAGGTACATTATTTAAATAACCAGTTTCATTTAGGTACATTATTTAAATAACCAGTTTCATTTTAGGTACATTATTTAAATAACCAGTTTCATTTTAGGCACATTATTTAAATAACCAGTTTCATTTTAGGCACATTATTTAAATAACCAGATTCATTTTAGGCACATTATTTAAATAACCAGTTTCATTTTAGGTACATTATTTAAATAACCAGTTTCATTTTAGGTACATTATTTAAATAACCAGTTTCATTTTAGGTACATTATTTAAATAACCAGTTTCATTTTAGGCACATTATTTAAATAACCAGTTTCATTTTAGGTACATTATTTAAATAACCAGATTCATTTTAGGTACATTATTTAAATAACCAGTTTCATTTTAGACACATTATTTAAATAACCAGATTCATTTTAGGCACATTATTTAAATAACCAGTTTCATTTTAGGCACATTATTTAAATAACCAGTTTCATTTTAGGTACATTATTTAAATAACCAGTTTCATTTTAGGTACATTATTTAAATAACCAGTTTCATTTTAGGTACATTATTTAAATAACCAGATTCATTTTAGGTACATTATTTAAATAACCAGATTTTTTTTAGGCACATTATTTAAATAACCAGTTTCATTTTAGGCACATTATTTAAATAACCAGTTTCATTTTAGGTACATTATTTAAATAACCAGTTTCATTTTAGGTACATTATTTAAATAACCAGTTTCATTTTAGGCACATTTTTTAAATAACCAGTTTCATTTTAGGTACATTATTTAAATAACCAGTTTAATTTTAGGTACATTATTTAAATAACCAGTTTCATTTTAGGTACATTATTTAAATAACCAGTTTCATTTTAGGTACATTATTTAAATAACCAGTTTCATTTTAGGTACATTATTTAAATAACCAGTTTCATTTTAGGCACATTATTTAAATAACCAGTTTCATTTTAGGTACATTATTTAAATAACCAGTTTCATTTTAGGCACATTATTTAAATAACCAGTTTCATTTTAGGTACATTATTTAAATAACCAGATTCATTTTAGGTACATTATTTAAATAACCAGTTTCATTTTAGGCACATTATTTAAATAACCAGATTCATTTTAGGCACATTATTTAAATAACCAGATTCATTTTAGGTACATTATTTAAATAACCAGTTTCATTTTAGGCACATTATTTAAATAACCAGTTTCATTTTAGGTACATTATTTAAATAACCAGTTTCATTTTAGGCACATTATTTAAATAACCAGTTTCATTTTAGGTACATTATTTAAATAACCAGATTCATTTTAGGTACATTATTTAAATAACCAGTTTCATTTTAGACACATTATTTAAATAACCAGATTCATTTTAGGCACATTATTTAAATAACCAGTTTCATTTTAGGCACATTATTTAAATAACCAGTTTCATTTTAGGTACATTATTTAAATAACCAGTTTCATTTTAGGTACATTATTTAAATAACCAGTTTCATTTTAGGTACATTATTTAAATAACCAGATTCATTTTAGGCACATTATTTAAGTAACCAGATTTTTTTTAGGCACATTATTTAAATAACCAGTTTCATTTTAGGCACATTATTTAAATAACCAGTTTCATTTTAGGTACATTATTTAAATAACCAGTTTCATTTTAGGTACATTATTTAAATAACCAGTTTCATTTTAGGCACATTTTTTAAATAACCAGTTTCATTTTAGGTACATTATTTAAATAACCAGTTTCATTTTAGGTACATTATTTAAATAACCAGTTTCATTTTAGGTACATTATTTAAATAACCAGTTTTTTTTAGGTACATTATTTAAATAACCAGTTTCATTTTAGGTACATTATTTAAATAACCAGTTTCATTTTAGGCACATTATTTAAATAACCAGATTCATTTTAGGCACATTATTTAAATAACCAGATTCATTTTAGGTACATTATTTAAATAACCAGTTTCATTTTAGGCACATTATTTAAATAACCAGTTTCATTTTAGGTACATTATTTAAATAACCAGTTTCATTTTAGGTACATTATTTAAATAACCAGTTTCATTTTAGGCACATTTTTAAATAACTAGTTTCATTTTAGGTACATTATTTAAATAACCAGTTTCATTTTAGGTACATTATTTAAATAACCAGTTTCATTTTAGGTACATTATTTAAATAACCAGATTTATTTTAGGCACATTATTTAAATAACCAGTTTCATTTTAGGCACATTATTTAAATAACGAGTTTCATTTTAGGTACATTATTTAAATAACCAGTTTCATTTTAGGTACATTATTTAAATAATCAGTTTTATTTTAGGCACATTTTTTAAATAACTAGTTTCATTTTAGGTACATTATTTAAATAACCAGTTTAATTTTAGGTACATTATTTAAATAACCAGTTTCATTTTAGGTACATTATTTAAATAACCAGTTTATTTAGGTACATTATTTAAATAACCAGTTTCATTTTAGGTACATTATTTAAATAACCAGTTTCATTTTAGGCACATTATTTAAATAACCAGTTTCATTTTAGGTACATTATTTAAATAACCAGATTCATTTTAGGTACATTATTTAAATAACCAGTTTCATTTTAGGTACATTATTTAAATAACCAGTTTCATTTTAGGCACATTATTTAAATAACCAGTTTCATTTTAGGTACATTATTTAAATAACCAGATTCATTTTAGGTACATTATTTAAATAACCAGTTTCATTTTAGGTACATTATTTAAATAACCAGTTTCATTTTAGGTACATTATTTAAATAACCAGTTTCATTTTAGGCACATTATTTAAATAACCAGTTTCATTTTAGGTACATTATTTAAATAACCAGATTCATTTTAGGTACATTATTGAAATAACCAGTTTCATTTTAGACACATTATTTAAATAACCAGATTTATTTTAGGCACATTATTTAAATAACCAGTTTCATTTTAGGTACATTATTTAAATAACCAGATTCATTTTAGGTACATTATTTAAATAACCAGTTTCATTTTAGGCACATTATTTAAATAACCAGTTTCATTTTAGGCACATTATTTAAATAACCAGTTTCATTTTAGGTACATTATTTAAATAACCAGTTTCATTTTAGGCACATTATTTAAATAACCAGTTTCATTTTAGGTACATTATTTAAATAACCAGTTTCATTTTAGGTACATTATTTAAATAACCAGTTTCATTTTAGGTACATTATTTAAATAACCAGTTTCATTTTAGGCACATTATTTAAATACCCAGTTTCATTTTAGGTGCATTATTTAAATAACCAGATTCATTTTAGGTACATTATTTAAATACCAGTTTCATTTGAGGCACATTATTTAAATAACCAGTTTCATTTTAGGTACATTATTTAAATAACCAGTTTCATTTTAGGCACATTATTTAAATAACCAGTTTCATTTTAGGTACATTATTTAAATAACCAGATTCATTTTAGGTACATTATTTAAATAACCAGTTTCATTTTAGGCACATTATTTAAATAACCAGATTCATTTTAGGCACATTATTTAAATAACCAGATTCATTTTAGGTACATTATTTAAATAACCAGTTTCATTTTAGGCACATTATTTAAATAACCAGTTTCATTTTAGGTACATTATTTAAATAACCAGTTTCATTTTAGGCACATTATTTAAATAACCAGTTTCATTTTAGGTACATTATTTAAATAACCAGATTCATTTTAGGTACATTATTTAAATAACCAGTTTCATTTTAGACACATTATTTAAATAACCAGATTCATTTTAGGCACATTATTTAAATAACCAGTTTCATTTTAGGCACATTATTTAAATAACCAGTTTCATTTTAGGTACATTATTTAAATAACCAGTTTCATTTTAGGTACATTATTTAAATAACCAGTTTCATTTTAGGTACATTATTTAAATAACCAGATTCATTTTAGGCACATTATTTAAGTAACCAGATTTTTTTTAGGCACATTATTTAAATAACCAGTTTCATTTTAGGCACATTATTTAAATAACCAGTTTCATTTTAGGTACATTATTTAAATAACCAGTTTCATTTTAGGTACATTATTTAAATAACCAGTTTCATTTTAGGTACATTATTTAAATAACCAGTTTCATTTTAGGTACATTATTTAAATAACCAGTTTCATTTTAGGTACATTATTTAAATAACCAGTTTCATTTTAGGTACATTATTTAAATAACCAGTTTTTTTAGGTACATTATTTAAATAACCAGTTTCATTTTAGGTACATTATTTAAATAACCAGTTTCATTTTAGGCACATTATTTAAATAACCAGTTTCATTTTAGGTACATTATTTAAATAACCAGTTTCATTTTAGGTACATTATTTAAATAACCAGTTTCATTTTTGGCACATTATTTAAATAACCAGTTTCATTTTAGGCACATTATTTAAATAACCAGATTCATTTTAGGTACATTATTTAAATAACCAGTTTCATTTTAGGCACATTATTTAAATAACCAGTTTCATTTTAGGTACATTATTTAAATAACCAGTTTCATTTTAGGCACATTATTTAAATAACCAGTTTCATTTTAGGTACATTATTTAAATAACCAGATTCATTTTAGGTACATTATTTAAATAACCAGTTTCATTTTAGGACACATTATTTAAATAACCAGTTTCATTTTAGGCACATTATTTAAATAACCAGTTTCATTTTAGGCACATTATTTAAATAACCAGTTTCATTTTAGGTACATTATTTAAATAACCAGTTTCATTTTAGGTACATTATTTAAATAACCAGTTTCATTTTAGGTACATTATTTAAATAACCAGTTTCATTTTAGGCACATTATTTAAATAACCAGATTTTTTTTTAGGCACATTATTTAAATAACCAGTTTCATTTTAGGCACATTATTTAAATAACCAGTTTCATTTTAGGTACATTATTTAAATAACCAGTTTCATTTTAGGTACATTATTTAAATAACCAGTTTCATTTTAGGCACATTATTTAAATAACCAGTTTCATTTTAGGTACATTATTTAAATAACCAGTTTCATTTTAGGTACATTATTTAAATAACCAGTTTCATTTTAGGTACATTATTTAAATAACCAGTTTCATTTTAGGTACATTATTTAAATAACCAGATTCATTTTAGGTACATTATTTAAATAACCAGTTTCATTTTAGGCACATTATTTAAATAACCAGTTTCATTTTAGGTACATTATTTAAATAACCAGTTTCATTTTAGGCACATTATTTAAATAACCAGTTTCATTTTAGGTACATTATTTAAATAACCAGATTCATTTTAGGTACATTATTTAAATAACCAGTTTCATTTTAGGCACATTATTTAAATAACCAGATTCATTTTAGGCACATTATTTAAATAACCAGATTCATTTTAGGTACATTATTTAAATAACCAGTTTCATTTTAGGCACATTATTTAAATAACCAGTTTCATTTTAGGTACATTATTTAAATAACCAGTTTCATTTTAGGCACATTATTTAAATAACCAGTTTCATTTTAGGTACATTATTTAAATAACCAGATTCATTTTAGGTACATTATTTAAATAACCAGTTTCATTTTAGACACATTATTTAAATAACCAGATTCATTTTAGGCACATTATTTAAATAACCAGTTTCATTTTAGGCACATTATTTAAATAACCAGTTTCATTTTAGGCACATTATTTAAATAACCAGTTTCATTTTAGGTACATTATTTAAATAACCAGTTTCATTTTAGGTACATTATTTAAATAACCAGATTCATTTTAGGCACATTATTTAAGTAACCAGATTTTTTTTAGGCACATTATTTAAATAACCAGTTTCATTTTAGGCACATTATTTAAATAACCAGTTTCATTTTAGGTACATTATTTAAATAACCAGTTTCATTTTAGGTACATTATTTAAATAATCAGTTTCATTTTAGGCACATTTTTTAAATAACTAGTTTCATTTTAGGTACATTATTTAAATAACCAGTTTCATTTTAGGTACATTATTTAAATAACCAGTTTCATTTTAGGTACATTATTTAAATAACCAGTTTTTTTAGGTATATTATTTAAATAACCAGTTTCATTTTAGGTACATTATTTAAATAACCAGTTTCATTTTAGGCACATTATTTAAATAACCAGATTCATTTTAGGCACATTATTTAAATAACCAGATTCATTTTAGGTACATTATTTAAATAACCAGTTTCATTTTAGGCACATTATTTAAATGCCCAGTTTCATTTTAGGTACATTATTTAAATAACCAGTTTCATTTTAGGTACATTATTTAAATAATCAGTTTCATTTTAGGCACATTTTTTAAATAACCAGTTTCATTTTAGGTACATTATTTAAATAACCAGTTTCATTTTAGGTACATTATTTAAATAACCAGTTTCATTTTAGGTACATTATTTAAATAACCAGATTTATTTTAGGCACATTATTTAAATAACCAGTTTCATTTTAGGCACATTATTTAAATAACCAGTTTCATTTTAGGTACATTATTTAAATAACCAGTTTCATTTTAGGTACATTATTTAAATAACCAGTTTCATTTTAGGCACATTTTTTAAATAACCAGTTTCATTTTAGGTACATTATTTAAATAACCAGTTTCATTTTAGGTACATTATTTAAATAACCAGTTTCATTTTAGGTACATTATTTAAATAACCAGTTTATTTAGGTATATTATTTAAATAACCAGTTTCATTTTAGGTACATTATTTAAATAACCAGTTTCATTTTAGGCACATTATTTAAATAACCAGTTTCATTTTAGGTACATTATTTAAATAACCAGATTCATTTTAGGTACATTATTTAAATAACCAGTTTCATTTTAGGTACATTATTTAAATAACCAGTTTCATTTTAGGCACATTATTTAAATAACGAGTTTCATTTTAGGTACATTATTTAAATAACCAGATTCATTTTAGGTACATTATTTAAATAACCAGATTCATTTTAGGTACATTATTTAAATAACCAGTTTCATTTTAGGTACATTATTTAAATAACCAGTTTCATTTTAGGCACATTATTTAAATAACCAGTTTCATTTTAGGTACATTATTTAAATAACCAGATTCATTTTAGGTACATTATTTAAATAACCAGTTTCATTTTAGGCACATTATTTAAATAACCAGATTTATTTTAGGCACATTATTTAAATAACCAGTTTCATTTTAGGTACATTATTTAAATAACCAGATTCATTTTAGGTACATTATTTAAATAACCAGTTTCATTTTAGGCACATTATTTAAATAACCAGATTCATTTTAGGCACATTATTTAAATAACCAGATTCATTTTAGGTACATTATTTAAATAACCAGTTTCATTTTAGGCACATTATTTAAATAACCAGTTTCATTTTAGGTACATTATTTAAATAACCAGTTTCATTTTAGGCACATTATTTAAATAACCAGTTTCATTTTAGGTACATTATTTAAATAACCAGATTCATTTTAGGTACATTATTTAAATAACCAGTTTCATTTTAGGTACATTATTTAAATAACCAGTTTCATTTTAGGCACATTATTTAAATAACCAGTTTCATTTTAGGTACATTATTTAAATAACCAGTTTCATTTTAGGTACATTATTTAAATAACCAGTTTCATTTTAGGCACATTATTTAAATAACCAGTTTCATTTTAGGTACATTATTTAAATAACCAGTTTCATTTTAGGCACATTATTTAAATAACCAGTTTCATTTTAGGTACATTATTTAAATAACCAGTTTATTTTAGGCACATTATTTAAATAACCAGTTTCATTTTAGGCACATTATTTAAATAACCAGTTTCATTTTAGGTACATTATTTAAATAACCAGTTTCATTTTAGGTACATTATTTAAATAACCAGTTTCATTTTAGGCACATTATTTAAATAACTAGTTTCATTTTAGGTACATTATTTAAATAACCAGTTTCATTTTAGGTACATTATTTAAATAACCAGTTTCATTTTAGGTACATTATTTAAATAACCAGTTTATTTAGGTACATTATTTAAATAACCAGTTTCATTTTAGGTACATTATTTAAATAACCAGTTTCATTTTAGGTACATTATTTAAATAACCAGTTTCATTTTAGGTACATTATTTAAATAACCAGATTCATTTTAGGTACATTATTTAAATAACCAGTTTCATTTTAGGTACATTATTTAAATAACCAGTTTCATTTTAGGCACATTATTTAAATAACCAGTTTCATTTTAGGTACATTATTTAAATAACCAGATTCATTTTAGGTACATTATTTAAATAACCAGATTCATTTTAGGTACATTATTTAAATAACCAGTTTCATTTTAGGTACATTATTTAAATAACCAGTTTCATTTTAGGCACATTATTTAAATAACCAGTTTCATTTTAGGTACATTATTTAAATAACCAGATTCATTTTAGGTACATTATTTAAATAACCAGTTTCATTTTAGGTACATTATTTAAATAACCAGATTTATTTTAGGCACATTATTTAAATAACCAGTTTCATTTTAGGTACATTATTTAAATAACCAGATTCATTTTAGGTACATTATTTAAATAACCAGTTTCATTTTAGGCACATTATTTAAATATCCAGATTCATTTTAGGCACATTATTTAAATAACCAGATTCATTTTAGGTACATTATTTAAATAACCAGTTTCATTTTAGGCACATTATTTAAATAACCAGTTTCATTTTAGGTACATTATTTAAATAACCAGTTTATTTAGGTATATTATTTAAATAACCAGTTTCATTTTAGGTACATTATTTAAATAACCAGTTTCATTTTAGGCACATTATTTAAATACCCAGTTTCATTTTAGGTGCATTATTTAAATAACCAGATTCATTTTAGGTACATTATTTAAATACCAGTTTCATTTGAGGCACATTATTTAAATAACCAGTTTCATTTTAGGTACATTATTTAAATAACCAGTTTCACTTTAGGCACATTATTTAAATAACGAGTTTCATTTTAGGTACATTATTTAAATAACCAGATTCATTTTAGGTACATTATTTAAATAACCAGTTTCATTTTAGGCACATTATTTAAATAACCAGATTCATTTTAGGCACATTATTTAAATAACCAGATTCATTTTAGGTACATTATTTAAATAACCAGTTTCATTTTTGGCACATTATTTAAATAACCAGTTTCATTTTAGGTACATTATTTAAATAACCAGTTTCATTTTAGGCACATTATTTAAATAACCAGTTTCATTTTAGGTACATTATTTAAATAACCAGATTCATTTTAGGTACATTATTTAAATAACCAGTTTCATTTTAGACACATTATTTAAATAACCAGATTCATTTTAGGCACATTATTTAAATAACCAGTTTCATTTTAGGCACATTATTTAAATAACCAGTTTCATTTTAGGTACATTATTTAAATAACCAGTTTCATTTTAGGTACATTATTTAAATAACCAGTTTCATTTTAGGTACATTATTTAAATAACCAGATTCATTTTAGGCACATTATTTAAATAACCAGATTTTTTTAGGCACATTATTTAAATAACCAGTTTCATTTTAGGCACATTATTTAAATAACCAGTTTCATTTTAGGTACATTATTTAAATAACCAGTTTCATTTTAGGTACATTATTTAAATAACCAGTTTCATTTTAGGCACATTATTTAAATAACTAGTTTCATTTTAGGTACATTATTTAAATAACCAGTTTAATTTTAGGTACATTATTTAAATAACCAGTTTCATTTTAGGTACATTATTTAAATAACCAGTTTTTTTAGGTATATTATTTAAATAACCAGTTTCATTTTAGGTACATTATTTAAATAACCAGTTTCATTTTAGGCACATTATTTAAATAACCAGTTTCATTTTAGGTACATTATTTAAATAACCAGATTCATTTTAGGTACATTATTTAAATAACCAGTTTCATTTTAGGCACATTATTTAAATAACCAGATTCATTTTAGGCACATTATTTAAATAACCAGATTCATTTTAGGTACATTATTTAAATAACCAGTTTCATTTTTGGCACATTATTTAAATAACCAGTTTCATTTTAGGTACATTATTTAAATAACCAGTTTCATTTTAGGCACATTATTTAAATAACCAGTTTCATTTTAGGTATATTATTTAAATAACCAGATTCATTTTAGGTACATTATTTAAATAACCAGTTTCATTTTAGACACATTCTTTAAATAACCAGATTCATTTTAGGCACATTATTTAAATAACCAGTTTCATTTTAGGCACATTATTTAAATAATCAGTTTCATTTTAGGTACATTATTTTAATAACCAGTTTCATTTTAGGTACATTATTTAAATAACCAGTTTCATTTTAGGTACATTATTTAAATAACCAGATTCATTTTAGGCACATTATTTAAGTAACCAGATTTTTTTTAGGCACATTATTTAAATAACCAGTTTCATTTTAGGCACATTATTTAAATAACGAGTTTCATTTTAGGTACATTATTTAAATAACCAGTTTCATTTTAGGTACATTATTTAAATAATCAGTTTCATTTTAGGCACATTTTTTAAATAACTAGTTTCATTTTAGGTACATTATTTAAATAACCAGTTTAATTTTAGGTACATTATTTAAATAACCAGTTTCATTTTAGGTACATTATTTAAATAACCAGTTTCATTTTAGGTGCATTATTTAAATAACCAGATTCATTTTAGGTACATTATTTAAATACCAGTTTCATTTTAGGCACATTATTTAAATAACCAGTTTCATTTTAGGTACATTATTTAAATAACCAGTTTCACTTTAGGCACATTATTTAAATAACGAGTTTCATTTTAGGTACATTATTTAAATAACCAGATTCATTTTAGGTACATTATTTAAATAACCAGTTTCATTTTAGGCACATTATTTAAATAACCAGATTCATTTTAGGCACATTATTTAAATAACCAGATTCATTTTAGGTACATTATTTAAATAACCAGTTTCATTTTTGGCACATTATTTAAATAACCAGTTTCATTTTAGGTACATTACTTAAATAACCAGTTTCATTTTAGGCACATTGTTTAAATAACCAGTTTCATTTTAGGTATATTATTTAAATAACCAGATTCATTTTAGGTACATTATTTAAATAACCAGTTTCATTTTAGACACATTCTTTAAATAACCAGATTCATTTTAGGCACATTATTTAAATAACCAGTTTCATTTTAGGCACATTATTTAAATAATCAGTTTCATTTTAGGTACATTATTTTAATAACCAGTTTCATTTTAGGTACATTATTTAAATAACCAGTTTCATTTTAGGTACATTATTTAAATAACCAGATTCATTTTAGGCACATTATTTAAGTAACCAGATTTTTTTTAGGCACATTATTTAAATAACCAGTTTCATTTTAGGCACATTATTTAAATAACGAGTTTCATTTTAGGTACATTATTTAAATAACCAGTTTCATTTTAGGTACATTATTTAAATAATCAGTTTCATTTTAGGCACATTTTTTAAATAACTAGTTTCATTTTAGGTACATTATTTAAATAACCAGTTTAATTTTAGGTACATTATTTAAATAACCAGTTTCATTTTAGGTACATTATTTAAATAACCAGTTTTTTTAGGTATATTATTTAAATAACCAGTTTCATTTTAGGTACATTATTTAAATAACCAGTTTCACTTTAGGCACATTATTTAAATAACCAGATTCATTTTAGGCACATTATTTAAATAACCAGATTCATTTTAGGTACATTATTTAAATAACCAGTTTCATTTTAGGCACATTATTTAAATGCCCAGTTTCATTTTAGGTACATTATTTAAATAACCAGTTTCATTTTAGGTACATTATTTAAATAATCAGTTTCATTTTAGGCACATTTTTTAAATTACTAGTTTCATTTTAGGTACATTATTTAAATAACCAGTTTAATTTTCGGTACATTATTTAAATAACCAGTTTCATTTTAGGTACATTATTTAAATAACCAGATTTATTTTAGGCACATTATTTAAATAACCAGTTTCATTTTAGGCACATTATTTAAATAACGAGTTTCATTTTAGGTACATTATTTAAATAACCAGTTTCATTTTAGGTACATTATTTAAATAATCAGTTTTATTTTAGGCACATTTTTTAAATAACTAGTTTCATTTTAGGTACATTATTTAAATAACCAGTTTAATTTTAGGTACATTATTTAAATAACCAGTTTCATTTTAGGTACATTATTTAAATAACCAGTTTATTTAGGTATATTATTTAAATAACCAGTTTCATTTTAGGTACATTATTTAAATAACCAGTTTCATTTTAGGCACATTATTTAAATAACCAGTTTCATTTTAGGTACATTATTTAAATAACCAGATTCATTTTAGGTACATTATTTAAATAACCAGTTTCATTTTAGGTACATTATTTAAATAACCAGTTTCACTTTAGGCACATTATTTAAATAACCAGTTTCATTTTAGGTACATTATTTAAATAACCAGATTCATTTTAGGTACATTATTTAAATAACCAGATTCATTTTAGGTACATTATTTAAATAACCAGTTTCATTTTAGGTACATTATTTAAATAACCAGTTTCACTTTAGGCACATTATTTAAATAACGAGTTTCATTTTAGGTACATTATTTAAATAACCAGATTCATTTTAGGTACATTATTTAAATAACCAGTTTCATTTTAGACACATTATTTAAATAACCAGATTTATTTTAGGCACATTATTTAAATAACCAGTTTCATTTTAGGTACATTATTTAAATAACCAGATTCATTTTAGGTACATTATTTAAATAACCAGTTTCATTTTAGGCACATTATTTAAATAACCAGATTCATTTTAGGCACATTATTTAAATAACCAGATTCATTTTAGGTACATTATTTAAATAACCAGTTTCATTTTAGGCACATTATTTAAATAACCAGATTCATTTTAGGTACATTATTTAAATAACCAGTTTCATTTTAGGCACATTATTTAAATAACCAGTTTCATTTTAGGTACATTATTTAAATAACCAGATTCATTTTAGGCACATTATTTAAATAACCAGTTTCATTTTAGGAACATTATTTATATAACCTGATTCATTTTAGGCACATTATTTAAATAACCAGTTTCATTTTAGGTACATTATTTAAATAACCAGATTCATTTTAGGTGCATTATTTAAATAACCAGTTTCATTTTAGGCACATTATTTAAATAACCAGATTTATTTTAGGCACATTATTTAAATAACCAGTTTTATTTTAGGCACATTATTTAAATAACCAGTTTCATTTTAGGTACATTATTTAAATAACCAGTTTCATTTTAGGTACATTATTTAAATAACCAGTTTCATTTTAGGCACATTATTTAAATACCCAGTTTCATTTTAGGTGCATTATTTAAATAACCAGTTTCATTTTAGGTACATTATTTAAATAACCAGTTTCATTTTAGGTACATTATTTAAATAACCAGTTTATTTTAGGTACATTATTTAAATAACCAGTTTCATTTTAGGTACATTATTTAAATAACCAGTTTCATTTTAGGTACATTATTTAAATAACCAGTTTCATTTTAGGTACATTATTTAAATAACCAGTTTCATTTTAGGTACATTATTTAAATAACCAGTTTCATTTTAGGCACATTATTTAAATAACCAGTTTCATTTTAGGTACATTATTTAAATAACCAGTTTCATTTTAGGCACATTATTTAAATAACCAGTTTCATTTTAGGTACATTATTTAAATAACCAGTTTCATTTTAGGTACATTATTTAAATAACCAGTTTCATTTTAGGCACATTATTTAAATAACCAGATTCATTTTAGGCACATTATTTAAATAACCAGATTCATTTTAGGTACATTATTTAAATAACCAGTTTCATTTTAGGCACATTATTTAAATAACCAGTTTCATTTTAGGTACATTATTTAAATAACCAGTTTCATTTAGGTACATTATTTAAATAACCAGTTTCATTTTAGGTACATTATTTAAATAACCAGTTTCATTTTAGGCACATTATTTAAATAACCAGTTTCATTTTAGGTACATTATTTAAATAACCAGATTCATTTTAGGTACATTATTTAAATAACCAGTTTCATTTTAGGCACATTATTTAAATAACCAGTTTCATTTTAGGCACATTATTTAAATAACCAGTTTCATTTTAGGTACATTATTTAAATAACCAGATTCATTTTAGGTACATTATTTAAATAACCAGTTTCATTTTAGGCACATTATTTAAATAACCAGTTTCATTTTAGGCACATTATTTAAATAACCAGTTTCATTTTAGGTACATTATTTAAATAACCAGTTTCATTTTAGGCACATTATTTAAATAACCAGTTTCATTTTAGGTACATTATTTAAATAACCAGTTTCATTTTAGGCACATTATTTAAATAACCAGTTTCATTTTAGGTACATTATTTAAATAACCAGTTTCATTTTAGGCACATTATTTAAATAACCAGTTTCATTTTAGGTACATTATTTAAATAACCAGTTTCATTTTAGGCACATTATTTAAATAACCAGTTTCATTTTAGGTACATTATTTAAATAACCAGATTCATTTTAGGTACATTATTTAAATAACCAGTTTCATTTTAGGCACATTATTTAAATAACCAGATTCATTTTAGGCACATTATTTAAATAACCAGTTTCATTTTAGGCACATTATTTAAATAACCAGTTTCATTTTAGGTACATTATTTAAATAACCAGTTTCATTTTAGGTACATTATTTAAATAACCAGTTTCATTTTAGGCACATTATTTAAATAACCAGTTTCATTTTAGGTACATTATTTAAATAACCAGTTTCATTTTAGGTACATTATTTAAATAACCAGTTTCATTTTAGGTACATTATTTAAATAACCAGTTTCATTTAGGTACATTATTTAAATAACCAGTTTCATTTTAGGTACATTATTTAAATAACCAGTTTCATTTTAGGCACATTATTTAAATAACCAGTTTCATTTTAGGTACATTATTTAAATAACCAGATTCATTTTAGGTACATTATTTAAATAACCAGTTTCATTTTAGGCACATTATTTAAATAACCAGTTTCATTTTAGGTACATTATTTAAATAACCAGTTTCATTTTAGGTACATTATTTAAATAACCAGTTTCATTTTAGGTACATTATTTAAATAACCAGATTCATTTTAGGTACATTATTTAAATAACCAGTTTCATTTTAGGCACATTATTTAAATAACCAGTTTCATTTTAGGCACATTATTTAAATAACCAGATTCATTTTAGGTACATTATTTAAATAACCAGTTTCATTTTAGGCACATTATTTAAATAACCAGTTTCATTTTAGGTACATTATTTAAATAACCAGTTTCATTTTAGGCACATTATTTAAATAACCAGTTTCATTTTAGGTACATTATTTAAATAACCAGATTCATTTTAGGTACATTATTTAAATAACCAGTTTCATTTTAGGCACATTATTTAAATAACCAGTTTCATTTTAGGTACATTATTTAAATAACCAGATTCATTTTAGGCACATTATTTAAATAACCAGATTTTTTAGGCACATTATTTAAATAACCAGTTTCATTTTAGGCACATTATTTAAATAACCAGTTTCATTTTAGGTACATTATTTAAATAACCAGTTTCATTTTAGGTACATTATTTAAATAACCAGTTTCATTTTAGGCACATTATTTAAATAACCAGTTTCATTTTAGGTACATTATTTAAATAACCAGTTTCATTTTAGGTACATTATTTAAATAACCAGTTTCATTTTAGGTACATTATTTAAATAACCAGTTTTTTTTTAGGTATATTATTTAAATAACCAGTTTCATTTTAGGTACATTATTTAAATAACCAGTTTCATTTTAGGTACATTATTTAAATAACCAGTTTCATTTTAGGTACATTATTTAAATAACCAGATTCATTTTAGGTACATTATTTAAATAACCAGTTTCATTTTAGGCACATTATTTAAATAACCAGTTTCATTTTAGGTACATTATTTAAATAACCAGTTTCATTTTAGGCACATTATTTAAATAACCAGTTTCATTTTAGGTACATTATTTAAATAACCAGATTCATTTTAGGTACATTATTTAAATAACCAGTTTCATTTTAGGCACATTATTTAAATAACCAGTTTCATTTTAGGCACATTATTTAAATAACCAGATTCATTTTAGGTACATTATTTAAATAACCAGTTTCATTTTAGGCACATTATTTAAATAACCAGTTTCATTTTAGGTACATTATTTAAATAACCAGTTTCATTTTAGGCACATTATTTAAATAACCAGTTTCATTTTAGGCACATTATTTAAATAACCAGTTTCATTTTAGGTACATTATTTAAATAACCAGTTTCATTTTAGGTACATTATTTAAATAACCAGTTTCATTTTAGGCACATTATTTAAATAACCAGTTTCATTTTAGGTACATTATTTAAATAACCAGTTTCATTTTAGGTACATTATTTAAATAACCAGTTTCATTTTAGGTACATTATTTAAATAACCAGATTCATTTTAGGTACATTATTTAAATAACCAGTTTCATTTTAGGTACATTATTTAAATAACCAGTTTCATTTTAGGTACATTATTTAAATAACCAGTTTTTTTAGGTACATTATTTAAATAACCAGTTTCATTTTAGGTACATTATTTAAATAACCAGTTTCATTTTAGGCACATTATTTAAATAACCAGTTTCATTTTAGGTACATTATTTAAATAACCAGTTTCATTTTAGGTACATTATTTAAATAACCAGTTTCATTTTAGGCACATTATTTAAATAACCAGTTTCATTTTAGGTACATTATTTAAATAACCAGTTTCATTTTAGGTACATTATTTAAATAACCAGTTTCATTTAAGGTACATTATTTAAATAACCAGTTTCATTTTAGGTACATTATTTAAATAACCAGTTTCATTTTAGGCACATTATTTAAATAACCAGATTCATTTTAGGCACATTATTTAAATAACCAGATTCATTTTAGGTACATTATTTAAATAACCAGTTTCATTTTAGGCACATTATTTAAATAACCAGTTTCATTTTAGGTACATTATTTAAATAACCAGTTTCATTTTAGGCACATTATTTAAATAACCAGTTTCATTTTAGGTACATTATTTAAATAACCAGATTCATTTTAGGTACATTATTTAAATAACCAGTTTCATTTTAGACACATTATTTAAATAACCAGATTCATTTTAGGCACATTATTTAAATAACCAGTTTCATTTTAGGCACATTATTTAAATAACCAGTTTCATTTTAGGTACATTATTTAAATAACCAGTTTCATTTTAGGTACATTATTTAAATAACCAGTTTCATTTTAGGTACATTATTTAAATAACCAGATTTATTTTAGGCACATTATTTAAATAACCAGTTTCATTTTAGGCACATTATTTAAATAACGAGTTTCATTTTAGGTACATTATTTAAATAACCAGTTTCATTTTAGGTACATTATTTAAATAACCAGTTTCATTTTAGGCACATTTTTTAAATAACTAGTTTCATTTTAGGTACATTATTTAAATAACCAGTTTAATTTTAGGTACATTATTTAAATAACCAGTTTCATTTTAGGTACATTATTTAAATAACCAGTTTATTTAGGTACATTATTTAAATAACCAGTTTCATTTTAGGTACATTATTTAAATAACCAGTTTCATTTTAGGCACATTATTTAAATAACCAGTTTCATTTTAGGTACATTATTTAAATAACCAGATTCATTTTAGGTACATTATTTAAATAACCAGTTTCATTTTTGGCACATTATTTAAATAACCAGTTTCATTTTAGGTACATTACTTAAATAACCAGTTTCATTTTAGGCACATTATTTAAATAACCAGTTTCATTTTAGGTACATTATTTAAATAACCAGATTCATTTTAGGTACATTATTTAAATAACCAGTTTCATTTTAGGCACATTATTTAAATAACCAGTTTCATTTTAGGCACATTATTTAAATAACCAGATTCATTTTAGGTACATTATTTAAATAACCAGTTTCATTTTAGGCACATTATTTAAATAACCAGTTTCATTTTAGGTACATTATTTAAATAACCAGTTTCATTTTAGGCACATTATTTAAATAACCAGTTTCATTTTAGGTACATTATTTAAATAACCAGATTCATTTTAGGTACATTATTTAAATAACCAGTTTCATTTTAGGCACATTATTTAAATAACCAGATTCATTTTAGGCACATTATTTAAATAACCAGTTTCATTTTAGGCACATTATTTAAATAACCAGTTTCATTTTAGGTACATTATTTAAATAACCAGTTTCATTTTAGGTACATTATTTAAATAACCAGATTCATTTTAGGTACATTATTTAAATAACCAGATTCATTTTAGGCACATTATTTAAATAACCAGTTTCATTTTAGGCACATTATTTAAATAACCAGATTCATTTTAGGTACATTATTTAAATAACCAGTTTCATTTTAGGCACATTATTTAAATAACCAATTTCATTTTAGGTACACTATTTAAATAACCAGTTTCATTTTAGGTACATTATTTAAATAACCAGTTTCATTTTAGGTACATTATTTAAATAACCAGTTTCATTTTAGGCACATTATTTAAATAACCAGTTTCATTTTAGGCACATTATTTAAATAACGAGTTTCATTTTAGGTACATTATTTAAATAACCAGTTTCATTTTAGGTACATTATTTAAATAACCAGTTTCATTTTAGGCACATTATTTAAATAACTAGTTTCATTTTAGGTACATTATTTAAATAACCAGATTCATTTTAGGTACATTATTTAAATAACCAGTTTCATTTTAGGTACATTATTTAAATAACCAGTTTATTTAGGTACATTATTTAAATAACCAGTTTCATTTTAGGTACATTATTTAAATAACCAGTTTCATTTTAGGTACATTATTTAAATAACCAGTTTTTTTTAGGTACATTATTTAAATAACCAGTTTCATTTTAGGTACATTATTTAAATAACCAGTTTCATTTTAGGTACATTATTTAAATAACCAGTTTCACTATAGAGATTATTTAAATAACGAGTTTCATTTTAGGTACATTATTTAAATAACCAGATTCATTTTAGGTACATTATTTAAATAAACAGTTTCATTTTAGGCACATTATTTAAATAACCAGATTCATTTTAGGCACATTATTTAAATAACCAGATTCATTTTAGGTACATTATTTAAATAACCAGTTTCATTTTAGGCACATTATTTAAATAACCAGTTTCATTTTAGGTACATTATTTAAATAACCAGTTTCATTTTAGGCACATTATTTAAATAACCAGTTTCATTTTAGGTACATTATTTAAATAACCAGATTCATTTTAGGTACATTATTTAAATAACCAGTTTCATTTTAGGCACATTATTTAAATAACCAGATTCATTTTAGGCACATTATTTAAATAACCAGTTTCATTTTAGGCACATTATTTAAATAACCAGTTTCATTTTAGGTACATTATTTAAATAACCAGTTTCATTTTAGGTCAATTATTTAAATAACCAGTTTCATTTGAGGTACATTATTTAAATAACCAGATTTATTTTAGGCACATTATTTAAATAACCAGTTTCATTTTAGGCACATTATTTAAATAACCAGTTTCATTTTAGGTACATTATTTAAATAACCAGTTTCATTTTAGGCACATTATTTAAATAACTAGTTTCATTTTAGGTACATTATTTAAATAACCAGTTTAATTTTAGGTACATTATTTAAATAACCAGTTTCATTTTAGGTACATTATTTAAATAACCAGTTTATTTAGGTATATTATTTAAATAACCAGTTTCATTTTAGGTACATTATTTAAATAACCAGTTTCATTTTAGGCACATTATTTAAATAACCAGTTTCATTTTAGGTACATTATTTAAATAACCAGATTCATTTTAGGTACATTATTTAAATAACCAGTTTCATTTTAGGCACATTATTTAAATAACCAGTTTCATTTTAGGTACATTATTTAAATAACCAGTTTCATTTTAGGCACATTATTTAAATAACCAGTTTCATTTTAGGAACATTATTTAAATAACCAGATTCATTTTAGGTACATTGTTTAAATAACCAGTTTCATTTTAGGCACATTATTTAAATAACCAGTTTCATTTTAGGTACATTATTTAAATAACCAGTTTCATTTTAGGTACATTATTTAAATAACCAGTTTCATTTTAGCATTATTTAAATAACCAGATTCATTTTAGGTACATTATTTAAATAACCAGTTTCATTTTAGGCACATTATTTAAATAACCAGTTTCATTTTAGGCACATTATTTAAATAACCAGTTTCATTTTAGGTACATTATTTAAATAACCAGTTTCATTTTAGGTACATTATTTAAATAACCAGTTTCATTTTAGGTACATTATTTAAATAACCAGTTTCATTTAGGTACATTATTTAAATAACCAGTTTCATTTTAGGTACATTATTTAAATAACCAGTTTCATTTTAGGCACATTATTTAAATAACCAGTTTCATTTTAGGTACATTATTTTAATAACCAGATTCATTTTAGGTACATTATTTAAATAACCAGTTTCATTTTAGGCACATTATTTAAATAACCAGTTTCATTTTAGGTACATTATTTAAATAACCAGTTTCATTTTAGGCACATTATTTAAATAACCAGTTTCATTTTAGGTACATTATTTAAATAACCAGATTCATTTTAGGTACATTATTTAAATAACCAGTTTCATTTTAGGCACATTATTTAAATAACCAGATTCATTTTAGGCACATTATTTAAATAACCAGTTTCATTTTAGGTACATTATTTAAATAACCAGTTTCATTTTAGGCACATTATTTAAATAACCAGTTTCATTTTAGGTACATTATTTAAATAACCAGTTTCATTTTAGGCACATTATTTAAATAACCAGTTTCATTTTAGGTACATTATTTAAATAACCAGATTCATTTTAGGTACATTATTTAAATAACCAGTTTCATTTTAGACACATTATTTAAATAACCAGATTCATTTTAGGCACATTATTTAAATAACCAGTTTCATTTTAGGCACATTATTTAAATAACCAGTTTCATTTTAGGTACATTATTTAAATAACCAGTTTCATTTTAGGTACATTATTTAAATAACCAGTTTCATTTTAGGTACATTATTTAAATAACCAGATTCATTTTAGGCACATTATTTAAATAACCAGTTTCATTTTAGGCACATTATTTAAATAACCAGATTCATTTTAGGTACATTATTTAAATAACCAGTTTCATTTTAGGCACATTATTTAAATAACCAATTTCATTTTAGGTACATTATTTAAATAACCAGTTTCATTTAGGTACATTATTTAAATAACCAGTTTCATTTTAGGTACATTATTTAAATAACCAGTTTCATTTTAGGCACATTATTTAAATAACCAGTTTCATTTTAGGCACATTATTTAAATAACGAGTTTCATTTTAGGTACATTATTTAAATAACCAGTTTCATTTTAGGTACATTATTTAAATAATCAGTTTCATTTTAGGCACATTTTTTAAATTACTAGTTTCATTTTAGGTACATTATTTAAATAACCAGTTTAATTTTAGGTACATTATTTAAATAACCAGTTTCATTTTAGGTACATTATTTAAATAACCAGTTTATTTAGGTATATTATTTAAATAACCAGTTTCATTTTAGGTACATTATTTAAATAACCAGTTTCATTTTAGGTACATTATTTAAATAACCAGTTTTTTAGGTATATTATTTAAATAACCAGTTTCATTTTAGGTACATTATTTAAATAACCAGTTTCATTTTAGGTACATTATTTAAATAACCAGTTTCACTATAGAGATTATTTAAATAACGAGTTTCATTTTAGGTACATTATTTAAATAACCAGATTCATTTTAGGTACATTATTTAAATAAACAGTTTCATTTTAGGCACATTATTTAAATAACCAGATTCATTTTAGGCACATTATTTAAATAACCAGATTCATTTTAGGTACATTATTTAAATAACCAGTTTCATTTTAGGCACATTATTTAAATAACCAGTTTCATTTTAGGTACATTATTTAAATAACCAGTTTCATTTTAGGCACATTATTTAAATAACCTGTTTCATTTTAGGTACATTTTTTAAATAACCAGATTCATTTTAGGTACATTATTTAAATAACCAGTTTCATTTTAGACACATTATTTAAATAACCAGATTCATTTTAGGCACATTATTTAAATAACCAGTTTCATTTTAGGCACATTATTTAAATAACCAGTTTCATTTTAGGTACATTATTTAAATAACCAGTTTCATTTTAGGTAAATTATTTAAATAACCAGTTTCATTTGAGGTACATTATTTAAATAACCAGATTTATTTTAGGCACATTATTTAAATAACCAGTTTCATTTTAGGCACAATTTTTAAATAACGAGTTTCATTTTAGGTACATTATTTAAATAATCAGTTTCATTTTAGGCACATTTTTTAAATAACTAGTTTCATTTTAGGTACATTATTTAAATAACCAGTTTCATTTTAGGTACATTATTTAAATAACCAGTTTCATTTTAGGTACATTATTTAAATAACCAGTTTATTTAGGTATATTATTTAAATAACCAGTTTCATTTTAGGTACATTATTTAAATAACCAGTTTCATTTTAGGCACATTATTTAAATAACCAGTTTCATTTTAGGTACATTATTTAAATAACCAGATTCATTTTAGGTACATTATTTAAAAAAACAGTTTCATTTGAGGCACATTATTTAAATAACCAGTTTCATTTTAGGTACATTATTTAAATAACCAGTTTCACTTTAGGCACATTATTTAAATAACGAGTTTCATTTTAGGAACATTATTTAAATAACCAGATTCATTTTAGGTACATTGTTTAAATAACCAGTTTCATTTTAGGCACATTATTTAAATAACCAGATTCATTTTAGGTACATTATTTAAATAACCATATTCATTTTAGGTACATTATTTAAATAACCAGTTTCATTTTAGGCACATTATTTAAATAACCAGTTTCATTTTAGGTACATTATTTAAATAACCAGTTTTATTTTAGGCACATTATTTAAATAACCAGTTTCATTTTAGGTACATTATTTAAATAACCAGATTCATTTTAGGTACATTATTTAAATAACCAGTTTCATTTTAGACACATTATTTAAATAACCAGATTCATTTTAGGCACATTATTTAAATAACCAGTTTCATTTTAGGCACATTATTTAAATAACCAGTTTCATTTTAGGTACATTATTTAAATAACCAGTTTCATTTTAGGTACATTATTTAAATAACCAGATTCATTTTAGGTACATTATTTAAATAACCAGATTCATTTTAGGCACATTATTTAAATAACCAGTTTCATTTTAGGCACATTATTTAAATAACCAGATTCATTTTAGGTACATTATTTAAATAACCAGTTTCATTTTAGGCACATTATTTAAATAACCAGTTTCATTTTAGGTACATTATTTAAATAACCAGTTTCATTTTAGGTACATTATTTAAATAACCAGTTTCATTTTAGGTACATTATTTAAATAACCAGTTTCATTTTAGGTACATTATTTAAATAACCAGTTTCATTTTAGGTACATTATTTAAATAACCAGTTTCATTTTAGGTACATTATTTAAATAACCAGTTTCATTTTAGGCACATTATTTAAATAACCAGTTTCATTTTAGGTACATTATTTAAATAACCAGTTTCATTTTAGGCACATTATTTAAATAACCAATTTCATTTTAGGTACATTATTTAAATAACCAGATTCATTTGAGGCACATTATTTAAATAACCAGTTTCATTTTAGGTACATTATTTAAATAACCAGTTTCATTTTAGGTACATTATTTAAATAACCAGTTTCATTTTAGGCACATTATTTAAATAACCAGTTTCATTTTAGGCACATTATTTAAATAACCAGATTTATTTTAGGCACATTATTTAAATAACCAGATTCATTTTAGGCACATTATTTAAATAACCAGATTCATTTTAGGTACATTATTTAAATAACCAGTTTCATTTTAGGTACATTATTTAAATAATCAGTTTCATTTTAGGCACATTATTTAAATAACCAGATTCATTTTAGGTACATTATTTAAATAACCAGTTTATTTAGGTACATTATTTAAATAACCAGTTTCATTTTAGGTACATTATTTAAATAACCAGTTTCATTTTAGGTACATTATTTAAATAACCAGATTCATTTTAGGTACATTATTTAAATAACCAGATTCATTTTAGGCACATTATTTAAATAACCAGTTTCATTTTAGGCACATTATTTAAATAACCAGATTCATTTTAGGTACATTATTTAAATAACCAGTTTCATTTTAGGCACATTATTTAAATAACCAGTTTCATTTTAGGTACATTATTTAAATAACCAGTTTCATTTTAGGTACATTATTTAAATAACCAGTTTCATTTTAGGCACATTATTTAAATAACCAGTTTCATTTTAGGTACATTATTTAAATAACCAGTTTCATTTTAGGCACATTATTTAAATAACCAGTTTCATTTTAGGTACATTATTTAAATAACCAGATTCATTTTAGGTACATTATTTAAATAACCAGTTTCATTTTAGGCACATTATTTAAATAACCAGATTCATTTTAGGCACATTATTTAAATAACAAGATTCATTTTAGGTACATTTTTTAAATAACCAGTTTCACTTTAGGTACTTTATTTAAATAACGAGTTTCATTTTAGGTACATTATTTAAATAACCAGATTCATTTTAGGTACATTATTTAAATAACCAGTTTCATTTTAGGCACATTATTTAAATAACCAGATTCATTTTAGGTACATTATTTAAATAACCAGATTCATTTTAGGTACATTATTTAAATAACCAGTTTCATTTTAGGCACATTATTTAAATAACCAGTTTCATTTTAGGTACATTATTTAAATAACCAATTTCATTTTAGGCACATTATTTAAATAACCAGTTTCATTTTAGGTACATTATTTAAATAACCAGTTTCATTTTAGGTACATTATTTAAATAACCAGTTTCATTTTAGGCACATTATTTAAATAACCAGTTTCATTTTAGGTACATTATTTAAATAACCAGATTCATTTTAGGTACATTATTTAAATAACCAGTTTCATTTTAGGCACATTTTTAAATAACCAGATTCATTTTAGGCACATTATTTAAATAACCAGTTTCATTTTAGGCACATTATTTAAATAACCAGTTTCATTTTAGGTACATTATTTAAATAACCAGTTTCATTTTAGGTACATTATTTAAATAACCAGATTCATTTTAGGTACATTATTTAAATAACCAGATTCATTTTAGGCACAATTTTTAAATAACCAGTTTCATTTTAGGCACATTATTTAAATAACCAGATTCATTTTAGGTACATTATTTAAATAACCAGTTTCATTTTAGGCACATTATTTAAATAACCAATTTCATTTTAGGTACACTATTTAAATAACCAGTTTCATTTTAGGTACATTATTTAAATAACCAGTTTCATTTTAGGTACATTATTTAAATAACCAGTTTCATTTTAGGTACATTATTTAAATAACCAGTTTCATTTTAGGCACATTATTTAAATAACCAGATTTCATTTTAGGTACATTATTTAAATAACCAGTTTCATTTTAGGCACATTATTTAAATAACCAGTTTCATTTTAGGTACATTATTTAAATAACCAGTTTCATTTTAGGCACATTATTTAAATAACCAGTTTCATTTTAGGTACATTATTTAAATAACCAGATTCATTTTAGGTACATTATTTAAATAACCAGTTTCATTTTAGGTACATTATTTAAATAACCAGATTCATTTTAGGTACATTATTTAAATAACCAGTTTCATTTTAGGCACATTATTTAAATAACCAGTTTCATTTTAGGCACATTATTTAAATAACCAGATTTATTTTAGGCACATTATTTAAATAACCAGATTCATTTTAGGCACATTATTTAAATAACCAGTTTCATTTTAGGTACATTATTTAAATAACCAGTTTCATTTTAGGTACATTATTTAAATAATCAGTTTCATTTTAGGCACATTATTTAAATAACCAGATTCATTTTAGGTACATTATTTAAATAACCAGTTTATTTAGGTACATTATTTAAATAACCAGTTTCATTTTAGGTACATTATTTAAATAACCAGTTTCATTTTAGGTACATTATTTAAATAACCAGATTCATTTTAGGTACATTATTTAAATAACCAGATTCATTTTAGGCACATTATTTAAATAACCAGTTTCATTTTAGGCACATTATTTAAATAACCAGATTCATTTTAGGTACATTATTTAAATAACCAGTTTCATTTTAGGCACATTATTTAAATAACCAATTTCATTTTAGGTACACTATTTAAATAACCAGATTCATTTTAGGTACATTATTTAAATAACCAGTTTCATTTGAGGCACATTATTTAAATAACCAGTTTCATTTTAGGTACATTATTTAAATAACCAGTTTCATTTTAGGCACATTATTTAAATAACTAGTTTCATTTTAGGTACATTATTTAAATAACCAGATTCATTTTAGGTACATTATTTAAATAACCAGTTTCATTTTAGGCACATTATTTAAATAACCAGATTCATTTTAGGCACATTATTTAAATAACAAGATTCATTTTAGGTACATTTTTTAAATAACCAGTTTCACTTTAGGTACTTTATTTAAATAACGAGTTTCATTTTAGGTACATTATTTAAATAACCAGATTCATTTTAGGTACATTATTTAAATAACCAGTTTCATTTTAGGCACATTATTTAAATAACCAGATTCATTTTAGGCACATTATTTAAATAACCAGATTCATTTTAGGTACATTATTTAAATAACCAGTTTCATTTTAGGCACATTATTTAAATAACCAGTTTCATTTTAGGTACATTATTTAAATAACCAATTTCATTTTAGGCACATTATTTAAATAACCAGTTTCATTTTAGGTACATTATTTAAAAAACCAGATTCATTTTAGGTACATTATTTAAATAACCAGTTTCATTTTAGACACATTATTTAAATAACCAGATTCATTTTAGGTACATTATTTAAATAACCAGATTCATTTTAGGTACATTATTTAAAGATGTAGAAGAAACTGCGAATTGCTGAAATAATTAAAAATAACACTTTTGTTAGTAATAACTAGTTATAAAATAGTGAACACTGGTACTGTTGAAGACTAAACAATAATACTAGTAATAAACTTTGGTTATGGAAACCGTGATGCCAATTTAGTCGGGCCAAGTCATTCATAATACAAAAAATATTTTTATTGCCTCAAAATCTTCGTTTCTTCTACACCATCAACCCGATTAAAAAGTTGTTTTAACACAACAGCGACTTTTATTTGCCAGTGTTATTTCCTGCAATCAGTGTGGTCACCAATATTTCGTGTCCTTAATTAATGTTCTGAGTATTAAGGATAAGCTGGAAAATTGGATAAATATTCAGCACATGAAAAATTAGTACAGCCCATCGATATTTAGAAGATTTATAAAAAATGTTTTCTGTAACTTTGGGAAAATTATTAGATATTGTGTAAACTAAGCAATAAGAGCATTTTAAAGTGACATCACGCATATTAGGAGATGTGTTTGTGTGTTTTTTCTTATTGCAAAGCCACATCGGGCTATTTGTTGCGTGCACGGAGAAGAATTGAACCACTGATCTTAGCGATGTAAATCTGTACACTTTCTGCTGTACCAGCGGGGGACATTAAAAGATGTATTCCATGTAAGAAGAAAGGTGTGTGAAAGTAAAAGAAAGTCCTGGAAATTGAACAATTTTCCTTTAAAACGACATAAAAAATATATATCTGTATGACAAAAATGAACGATCAAGTAAAAATACGTACCATTTGTTTCTTATTAGGCCGGACGTGGTCAAACAATTAGAGTGTCAGATGGTTGATGGATCAAGTCCCGTTTCCTGTAAACCTCACTCCGTATATATGAATATTGACTTCTATAAGAGTGAAAGTCAAATCCAATTATTCGATTCGAGTAGAACAAAAGTTGGCGGTGGGTATTTAACCAATAATATTATGATAAAGCAAATATTGTAACTCCGAGTTGTGTGTTTCAACTGTTAGTCTTATTCTAAAACAACTATTGTTGTACTGTCAGCCGAGTGTTTCAGCTGTTAATCTTATTCTAAAACAACTATTGTTGTACTGTCAGCCGAGAGGTTCAGCTGTTAGTCTTATTCTAAAACAACTATTGTTGTTCTGTCAGCAGAGTGTTTCAGATGTTAATCTTATTTTAAAACAACTATTGTAGTACTGCCAGCAGTGTGTTTAAGCTGTTAGTCTTATTCTAAAACAACTATTAAAGTACTGTCAGCCGTGTGTTTCAACTGTTAGTGTTACAGTAAAACAACTATTGTTGTACTGTCAGTCGAACGTTTCAGCTGTTAGTCTTATTCTAAAACAACTATTAAAGTACTGTCAGTCGTGTGTTTCAACTGTTAGTCTTATTCTAAAAACAACTTTTGTAATACTGTCAGTCGTGTGTTTCAACTATTAGTCTTATTCTAAAACAACTATTAAAGTACTGTCAGTCGTGTGTTTCAAATGTTAGTCTTTTTCTCAAACAACTATTAAAGCACTGCCAGTCGTGTGTTTCAGCTGTTAGTCTTATTCTAAAACAACTATTGTAGTACTGTCAGTCGTGTGTTTAAACTGTTAGTATTATTCTAAAATAGCTATTAAAGTACTGTCAGTCGTGTGTTTCAGCTGTTAGTCTTATTCTAAAACAACTATTAAAGTACTGTCAGTCGTGTGTTTCAGCTGTTAGTCTTATTCTAAAACAACTATTAAAGTACTGTCAGTCGTGTGTTTCAACTGTTAGTCTTATTCTAAAACAACTATTAAAGCACTGCCAGCAGAGTGTTTCAACTGTTAGTCTTATTCTAAACCAACATTTGTTGTACTGTCAGCCGTGTGTTTCAGCTTTTAATCTTATTCTAAAACAACTATTGTTGTATTGTCAGCCGAGTGTTTCAGCTGTTAGTCTTATTCTAAAACAACTATTAAAGTACTACCAGTCGTGAGTTTCAGCTGTTAGTCTTGTAGTAAAACAACTTTTGTAATACTGTCAGTCGTGTGTTTCAACTCTTATTCTTATTCTAAAACAGCTATTAAAGTACTGTCAGTCGTGTGTTTAAACTGTTAGTATTATTCTAAAACAGCTATTAAAGTACTGTCAGTCGTGTGTTTCAGCTGTTAGTCTTATTCTAAAACAACTATTAAAGTACTGTCAGTCGTGTGTTTCAACTGTTAGTCTTATTCTAAAACAACTATTGTTGTACTGTCATCCGTGTGTTTCAACTGTTAGTCTTATAGTAAACCAACTATTGTTGTATTGTCAGCCGAAACTTTCAACTGTTAGTCTAATTCTAAAACAACTATTAAAGTACTGTCAGTCGTGTGTTTCAGCTGTTAGTCTTGTAGTAAAACAAATTTTGTAATACTTTCAGTCGTGTGTTTCAACTATTAGTCTTATTCTAAAACAACTATTAAAACACTGCTAGTCGTGTGTTTCAGCTGTTAGTCTTATTCTAAAACAACTATTGTAGTACTGCCAGTCGTGTGTTCCAGCTGTTAATCTTATTCTAAAACAACTATTGTTGTACTGTGAGCCGTGTGTTAAAACTGTTAGTCTTATTCTAAAACAACTATTGTTGTACTGTAAACCGAGAGTTTCAGCTGTTAGTGTTATTCTAAAACAACTATTGTTGTACTGTGAGCCGAGTGTTTCAGCTGTTAATGTTATTCTAAAACAACTATTGTTGTACTGTAAGTCGTGTGTTTTAGCTGTTAGTCTTATTCTAAAACAACTATTGTAGTACTGCCAGCCGAGAGTTCCAACTGTTAGTCTAATTCTAAAATAACTATTAAAGTACTATCAGTCGTGTGTTTCAGGTGTGAGTCTTGTAGTAAAACAAATTTTGTAATACTTTCAGTCGTGTGTTTCAACTATTAGTCTTATTCTAAAACAACTATTAAAACACTGCTAGTCGTGTGTTTCAGCTGTTAGTCTTATTCTAAAACAACTATTGTTGTACTGCCAGTCGTGTGTTCCAGCTGTTAATCGTATTCTAAAACAACTATTGTTGTACTGTGAGCCGAGTGTTTCAGCTGTTATACTTATTCTAAAACAACTATTGTAGTACTGTCAGCCGAGTGTTTCAACAGATAGTCTTATTCTAAAACAACTTTTAAAGTACTGTCAACCGTGTGTTTCAACTTTTAGTCTTCTTCTAAAACAACTATTGTTGTACTGTCAGATGTGTGTTTTAACTGTTAGTCTTATAGTAAAACAACTATTGTTGTACTGTAAGCGGAGAGTTTCAGCTGTTAGTCTTATTCTAAAACAAGTAATATTGTACTGTCAGCCGTGTGTTTCAACTGTTAGTCTTGTTCTAAAACAACTATTAAAGTACTGTAAGCAGTGTGTTTCAGCTGTTGGTCTTCTAGTTAAAACAACTATTGTAGTACTGTCAGTAGTGTGTTTCAGATGTTAGTCTTGCAGTAAAACAACTTTTGTAATACTGTCAGTCGTGTGTTTCAACTATTAGTGTTATTCTAAAACAACTATTAAAGTACTGCCAGTCGTGTGTTTCAGCTGTTAATCTTATTCTAAAACAACTATTGTTGTACTGTCAGCCGAGAGTTCCAACTGTTAGTCTTATTCTAAAACAACTATTGTAGTACTGTCAGTCGTGTGTTTCAGCTTTTAGTCTTATTCTAAAACAACTATTAAAGTACTGTCAGCCGTGTGTTTCAACTGTTAGTCTTATAGTAAAACAACTAATGTTGTACTGTCAGCCGTGTGTTTCAACTGTTAGTCTTGTAGTTAAAAAAAGTATTGTTGTATTGTCAGTCGTGTGTTTCAGCTGTTAGTCTTGTAGTAAAACAACTATTGTTGTACTGTCAGTCGTGTATTTCAGCTGTTAGTCTTATTCTAAAACAACTATTGTAGTACTGTCAGTCGAGTGTTTCAGCTGTTAATCTTATTCTAAAACAACTATTGTTGTACTGTCAGCCGAGAGTTCCAACTGTTAGTCTTATTCTAAAACAACTATTGTAGTACTGTCAGTCGTGTGTTTCAGCTTTTAATCTTATTCTAAAACAACTATTGTTGTACTGTCAGCCGAGTGTTTCAGCTGTTAGTCTTATTCTAAAACAACTATTGTTGTACTGTCAGCCGAGAGTTTCAGCTGTTAGTCTTATTTTAAAACAACTATTGTTGTACTGTCAGCCGGTGTTTCAGCTGTTAATCTTATTCTAAAACAACTATTGTAGTACTGCCAGCCGTGAGTTTCAGCTGTTAATCTTATTCTAAAACAAGTATTGTAGTACTCTCAGCCGAATGTTTCAACAGTTAGTCTTATTCTAAAACAACTATTAAAGTACTGTCAGCCGTGTGTTTCAGCTGTTAGTCTTGTAGTAAAACAACTATTGTTGTACTGTCAGTCGTGTGTTTCAGATGTTAGTCTTATTCTAAAACAACTATTGTAGTACTGTCAATCTTGTGTTTCAACTATTAGTCTTTTTTTAAAACAACTATTGTAGTACTGTCAGACGTGTGTTTCAGCTGTTAGTCTTATTCTAAAACAACTATTAAAGTATTGTCAGTCGAGTGTTTCAACTGTTAGTCTTATTCTAAAACAACAACTGTATTAAAGTACTGTCAGTCGTGTGTTTCAGCTGTTAGTGTTCTTCTAAAACAACTATTGTAGTACTGTCAGTCGTGTGTTTCAACTGTTAGTCTTATTCTAAAACAACTATTAAAGTACTGTCAGTCGTGTGTTTCAGCTGTTAGTCTTGTAGAAAAACAACTATTAAAGTACTGTGAGTTTCAGCTATTAGTCTTATTTTAAAATAACTATTGTAGTACTGTCAGTCGTGTGTTTCAACTGTTAGTCTTATTCTAAAACAACTATTGTAGTACTGTCAGTCGTGTGTTTCAATTGTTAGTCTTATTCTAAAACAACTATTAAAGTACTGTCAGTCGTGTGTTTCAGCTGTTAGTCTTATTCTAAAACAACTATAAAAGTACTGTCAGTCGTGTGTTTCAGCTGTTAGTCTTATTCTAAAACAACTATTGTAGTACTGTCAGTCGTGTGTTTCAACTGTTAGTCTTAATTTATAACAACTATTAAAGTACTGTCAGTCGTGTGTTTCAGCTGTTAGTCTTGTAGTAAAACAAGTATTAAAGTACTGTCAGTCGTGTGTTTCAGGTGTTAGTCTTATTCTAAAACAACAATTGTAATACTTTCAGTCGTGTGTTTCAGCTGTTAGTCTTATTCTAAAACAACTATTGTAGTACTGTCAGCCGTGTGTTTCAACTGTTAGTCTTATTCTAAAACAACTATTGTAGTACTGTCAGCCGTGTGTTTCAACTGTTAGTCTTATTCTAAAACAACTATTGTTGTACTGTCATCCGTGTGTTTCAACTGTTAGTCTTATAGTAAACCAACTATTGTTGTATTGTCAGCCGAAACTTTCAACTGTTAGTCTAATTCTAAAACAACTATTAAAGTACTGTCAGTCGTGTGTTTCAGGTGTGAGTCTTGTAGTAAAACAAATTTTGTAATACTTTCAGTCGTGTGTTTCAACTATTAGTCTTATTCTAAAACAACTATTAAAACACTGCTAGTCGTGTGTTTCAGCTGTTAGTCTTATTCTAAAACAACTATTGTAGTACTGCCAGTCGTGTGTTTCAGCTGTTAATCTTATTCTAAAACAACTATTGTTGTACTGTGAGCCGAGTGTTTCAGCTGTTAGTCTTATTCTAAAACAACTATTGTTGTACTGTCAGCCGAGTGGTTCAGCTGTTAGTCTTATTCTAAAACAACTATTGTTGTACTGTCAGCCGAGTGATTCAGCTGTTAATCTTATTCTAAAACAACTATTGTAGTACTGCCAGCCGTGTGTTTCAGCTGTTAGTCTTATTCTAAAACAACTATTGTAGTACTGCCAGCCGAGTGTTTCAACAGATAGTCTTATTCTAAAACAACTTTTAAAGTACTGTCAACCGTGTGTTTCAACTGTTAGTCTTATTCTAAAACAAGTAATGTTGTACTGTCAGCCGTGTGTTTCAACTGTTAGTCTTATTCTAAAACAACTATTAAAGTACTGTCAGCAGTGTGTTTCAGCTGTTAGTCTTCTAGTTAAAACAAATATTGTTGTACTGTCAGCCGTGTGTTTCAGCTGTTAGTCTTATTCTAAAACAACTATTGTTGTACTGTCAGTCGTGTGTTTCAGCTGTTAGTCTTATTCTAAAACAACTATTGTAGTACTGTCAGTCGTGTGTTTCAGATGTTAGTCTTATTCTAAAACAACTATTGTAGTACTGTCAATCGTGTGTTTCAGCTGTTAGTCTTGCAGTAAAACAACTTTTGTAATACTGTCAGTCGTGTGTTTCAACTGTTAGTCTTATAGTAAAACAACTATTGTTGTACTGTCAGCCGAAACTTTCAACTGTTAGTCTAATTCTAAAACAACTATTAAAGTACTGTCAGTCGTGTATTTCAACTGTTAGTCTTATTCTAAAACAACTATTAAAGCACTGCCAGTCGTGTGTTTCAGCTGTTAGTCTTATTCTAAAACAACTATTGCAGTACTGCCAGTCGTGTGTTTCAGCTGTTAATCTTATTCTAAAACAACTATTGTTGTACTGTCAGCCGAGAGTTCCAACTGTTAGTCTTATTCTAAAACAACTATTGTAGTACTGTCAGTCGTGTGTTTCAGCTGTTAGTCTATTTCTAAAACAACTATTGTAGTACTGTCAGTCGTGTGTTTCAGCTTTTAATCTTATTCTAAAACAACTATTGTAGTACTGTCAGTCGTGTGTTTCAACTGTTAACCTTAATCTAAAACAACTATTAAAGTACTGTCAGCCGTGTGTTTCAACTGTTAGTCTTATAGTAAAACAACTGTTTTTGTACTGTCAACCGAAACTTTTAACTGTTAGTCTAATTCTAAAACAACTATTGTTGTACTGTCAGCCGTGTGTTTCAACTGTTAGTCTTATTCTAAAACAACTATTGTAGTACTGTCAGCCGTGTGTTTCAACTGTTAGTCTTATTCTAAAACAACTAATGTTGTACTGTCAGCAATGTGTGTTTCAACTGTTAGTCTTGTAGTTAAAAAAAGTATTGTTGTATTGTCAGTCGTGTGTTTCAGCTGTTAGTCTTGTAGTAAAACAACTATTGTTGTACTGTCAGTCGTGTATTTCAGCTGTTAATCTTATTCTAAAACAACTATTGTAGTACTGTCAGTCGTGTGTTTCAGCTTTTAATCTTACTCTAAAACAACTATTGTTGTACTGTCAGCCGAGTGTTTCAGCTGTTAGTCTTATTCTAAAACAACTATTGTTGTACTCAGCCGAGAGTTTCAGCTGTTAGTCTTATTCTAAGACAACTATTGTTGTACTGTCAGCCGGGTGTTTCAGCTGTTAATCTTATTCTAAAACAACTATTGTAGTACTGCCAGCCGTGAGTTTCAGCTGTTAATCTTATTCTAAAACAAGTATTGTAGTACTCTCAGACGAGTGTTTCAACAGTTAGTCTTATTCTAAAAATACTATTAAAGTACTGTCAGCCGTGTGTTTCAGCTGTTACTCTTGTAGTAAAACAACTATTGTTGTACTGTCAGTCGTGTGTTTCAGCTGTTAGTCTTATTCTAAAACAACTATTGTAGTACTGTGAGTCGTGTGTTTCAGCTGTTAGTTTTATTCTAAAACAACTATTAAAATATTGTCAGTCGAGTGTTTCAACTGTTAGTCTTATTCTAAAACAACAACTGTATTAAAGTACTGTCAGTCGTGTGTTTCAGCTGTTAGTGTTATTCTAAAACAACTATTAAAGTAATGTCAGTCGTGTGTTTCAGCTGTTAGTCTTATAGTAAAACAAATTTTGTAATACTGTCAGTCGTGTGTTTCAACTGTTAGTCTTATTCTAAAACAACTATTGTAGTATTGTCAGTCGTGTGTTTCAGCTGTTAGTCTTGTAGAAAAACTACTCTTAAAGTACGGTGAATTTCAGCTATTAGTCTTATTCTAAAATAACTATTGTAGTACTCTCAGTCGTGTGTTTCAATTGTTAGTCTTATTCTAAAACAACTATTAAGGTGCTGTCAGTCCTGTGTTTCAGCTGTTAGTCTTATTCTAAAACAACTATAAAAGTACTGTCAGTCGTGTGTTTCAGCTGTAAGTCTTATTCTAAAACAACTATTGTAGTACTGTCAGCCGTGTGTTTCAACTATTAGTATTATTCTAAAACAACTATTGTAGTACTGTCATCCGTGTGTTTCAACTGTTAGTCTTATAGTAAACCAACTATTGTTGTACTGTCAGCCGAAACTTTCAACTGTTAGTCTAATTCTAAAACAACTATTAAAGTACTGTCAGTCGTGTGTTTCAGGTGTGAGTCTTGTAGTAAAACAAATTTTGTAATACTTTCAGTCGTGTGTTTCAACTATTAGTCTTATTCTAAAACAACTATTAAAACACTGCTAGTCGTGTGTTTCAGCTGTTAGTCTTATTCTAAAACAACTATTGTAGTACTGTCAGTCGTGTGTTTCAGCTGTTAATCTTATTCTAAAACAACTATTGTTGTACTGTGAGCCGAGTGTTTCAGCTGTTAGTCTTATTCTAAAACAACTATTGTTGTACTGTCAGCCGAGTGGTTCAGCTGTTAGTCTTATTCTAAAACAACTATTGTTGTACTGTCAGCCGAGTGTTTCAGCTGTTAATCTTATTCTAAAACAACTATTGTAGTACTGCCAGCCGTGTGTTTCAGCTGTTAGTCTTATTCTAAAACAACTATTGTAGTACTGCCAGCCGAGTGTTTCAACACATAGTCTTATTCTAAAACAACTTTTAAAGTACTGTCAACCGTGTGTTTCAACTGTTAGTCTTATTCTAAAACAAGTAATGTTGTACTGTCAGCCGTGTGTTTCAACTGTTAGTCTTGTTCTAAAACAACTATTAAAGTACTGTAAGCAGTGTGTTTCAGCTGTTGGTCTTCTAGTTAAAACAAATATTGTTGTACTGTAAGCCGTGTGTTTCAGCTGTTAGTCTTGTAGTAAAACAACTATTGTTGTACTGTCAGTCGTGTGTTTCAGCTGTTAGTCTTATTCTAAAACAACTATTGTAGTACTGTCAGTAGTGTGTTTCAGATGTTAGTCTAATTCTAATACAACTATTGTAAAACGGTCAATCGTGTGTTTCAGATGTTAGTCTTGCAGTAAAACATCTTTTGTAATACTGTCAGTCGTGTGTTTCAACTGTTAGTCTTATAGTAAAACAACTATTGTTGTACTGTCAGCCGAAACTTTCAACTGTTAGTCTAATTCTAAAACAACTATTAAAGTACTGTCAGTCGTGTATTTCAACTGTTAGTCTTATTCTAAAACAACTATTAAAGCACTGCCAGTCGTGTGTTTCAGCTGTTAGTCTTATTCTAAAACAACTATTGTAGTACTGCCAGTCGTGTGTTTCAGCTGTTAATCTTATTCTAAAACAACTATTGTTGTACTGTCAGCCGAGAGTTCCAACTGTTAGTCTTATTCTAAAACAACTATATTAGTACTGTCAGTCGTGTGTTTCAGCTGTTAGTCTATTTCTAAAACAACTATTGTAGTACTGTCGGTCGTGTGTTTCAGATTTTAATCTTATTGGAAAACAACTATTGTAGTACTATCAGTCGTGTGTTTCAACTGTTAACCTTAATCTAAAACAACTATTAAAGTACTGTCAGCCGTGTGTTTCAACTGTTAGTCTTATAGTAAAACAACTGTTTTTGTACTGTCAACCGTTTTAACTGTTAGTCTTATTCTAAAACAACTATTGTTGTACTGTCAGCCGTGTGTTTCAACTGTTAGTCTTATTCTAAAACAACTAATGTTGTACTGTCAGCAATGTGTGTTTCAACTGTTAGTCTTGTAGTTAAAAAAGGTATTGTTGTATTGTCAGTCGTGTGTTTCAGCTGTTAGTCTTGTAGTAAAACAACTATTGTTGTACTGTCAGTCGTGTATTTCAGCTGTTAATCTTATTCTAAAACAACTATTGTAGTACTGTCAGTCGTGTGTTTCAGCTTTTAATCTTACTCTAAAACAACTTTTGT
>NW_027467782.1:63749076-63796576 GCF_004210375.1 Tachypleus tridentatus | reverse complement strand
TAGAATAAGATTAACAGCTAGACACTCTGCTGACAAGAACAACAATAGTTGTTTTAGAATAAGACTAAAAAGCTTCAGAACCACTGCGGCTGACAGTGCTACAACAGTTGTTTTTTAGAATAAGATTAACAACTGAAACACACGACTAAGCAGTTTGGCATAGTTGTCTTAGAATAACTGCTTTGGCTGAAACACGACTGACAGTACAAATGAATAGTTGTTTTTTAGAATAAGACTAATAGTTGAAACACACGACTGACAGTACAACAATAGTTGTTTTAGAATAAAACTAACAGCTGAAACCACACAGCTGACATTACTTGTTAGAATAGTTGTTTTAGAATAAGACTAACTAATGAAAAACACGAAATACTGACAGTACACAATTAGTTGTTTTAGAATAAGACTAACAGCTGAAACACACGGCTGACAGTACTACAATAGTTGTTTTAGAATAAGACTAACAGTTGAAAAACACACGGTCTGACAGTACAGCAAATAGTTGTTTTAGAATAAGACTAATAGTTAAAAACACACGACTGACAAAGAGTACTTTAATGAAGGTTGTTTTAGAATAAGACTATCTGTTGAAACAACTCGGCTAACAATTTAAAAATAGTTGTTTTAGAATAAGACTAACAGCTTGAAACACACATTTTGACAGGTACTACAATAGTTTTTTTAGAATAAGACTAACAGCTGAAACACTCGGCAGGACAGTACAACAATAGTTGTTTTAGAATAAGATTAACAGCTGAAACACTGGCTGACAGTACAACAATAGTTGTTTTAGTATAAAGACCGTAACAGTGGTGCAGGCAGATGGTAACGCTCGTGGCTGACAGTACAACAATAGTTGTTTTAGAATAGACTAACAGCTGAAACACTCAAGCTAATAGTTGTTGAACAAGAACAACGCTGGTTAGACATGGAATAACTAGTTAACTTAAGCTGAAACACACGACTTACAGCAGCTGACCAAATAGTTGTTGTTTTAGAATAAGACTAACAGCTGAAACACTCGGTTGACAATTACAACAATAGTTGTTTTAGAATAAGACTAAGAGCAGAAACCTCGGCTAACAAAATACAACAATAATTGTTTTAGAATAAGATTAGAGCTGAAACACACGACGACAATAACAACAGTTGTTTTTAGAATAAAATTAACAGCTGAAACACACGACTGGCAGTGCTTTAATAGTTGTTTTAGAATAAGACTAACAGCTGAAACACACGATTGGCATTACTACAAAGTTGTTTTACTAGAAGACTAACAGCTGAAATACAGGACTGACAGTTCTTTAATAGTTGTTTTAGAATTAGACCAGTTACAGTTGAAAAGTTTCGGATGACAGAATTACAACAATAAAGTTGCATTTTACTATAAGACTAACAGTTGAAACACGCGACTGACATTATTTTAATAATTGTTTTAGAATAAGACTAATAGTTGGAACACACGACTGACAGTATTACAAAGTTATTTTACTCAAGACTAACAGCTGAAACAACGATTGACAGTACTGGCAGATGGTTGTTTTAGAATAAGACTAACAGCTGAAAACACGACTGACAGTACAACAATACTTGTTTTAACTACAAGACTAACAGCTGAAACACACGGCTGAAAGTACTTTAATAGTTGTTTTAGAATAAGATTAACAGTTGAAACACTCGGCTGACAGTGCTACAATAGATGTATTAGAATAAGACTAAGAGTTGAAACACACGGCTGACAGTACTTTAATAGTTGTTTTAGAATAAGACTATCTGTTGAAACACTCGGCTGACAGTACTACAATAGTTGTTTTGGAATAAGACTAACAGCTGAAACACACGGCTGGCAGTACTACAATAGTTTTTTTAGAATTAGATTAACAGCTGAATCACTCGGCTGACAGTACAACAATAGTTGTTTTAGAATCAAATTAACAGCTGAAACACTCGGCTGACAGTACAACAATAGTTGTTTTAGAATAAGACTAATAGTTGGAACACTCGGCTAACAGTACAACAATATTTGTTTTAGAATAAGATTAACAGTTGAAACACACGATTGGCAGTACAACAATAGTTGTTTTAGAATAAGATTAACAGCTGAAACACACGATTGGCAGTACTACAATAGTTGTTTTAGAATAAGACTAACAGCTGAAAGACACGACTGGCAGTGCTTTAATAGTTGTTTTAGAATATAACTAACAGTTGAAATACACGACTGACAGTACTTTAATAGTTGTTTTAGAATAAGACTAATAGTTGAAACACACGACTGTAAGTATTACAATAGTTGTTTTAGAATAAGACTAAGAGTTGAAACACACAGCTGACATTACTTTAATAGTTGTTTTAGAATAAGACTATCTGTTGAAACACTCGGCTAACAGTACTAAAATAGTTGTTTTAGAATAAGACTAACAGCTGAAACACACGGCTGGCAGTACTACAATAGTTTTTTTAGAATAAGATTAACAGCTGAATCACTCGGCAGACAGTACAACAATAGTTGTTTTAGAATCAGATTAACAGCTGAAACACTCGGCTGACAGTACAACAATAGTTGTTTTAGTATAAGAGTAACAGTTGGAACTCTCGGCTGACAGTACAACAATAGTTGTTTTAGAATAACACTAACAGCTGAAACACTCGGCTAACAGTACAACAATAGTTGTTTTAGAATAAGATTAACAGCTGAAACACACATGATTGGCAGTACTACAATAGTTGTTTTAGAATAAGACTAACAGCTGAAAGACACGACTGGCAGTGCTTTAATAGTTGTTTTAGAATATAACTAACAGTTGAAAGACACGACTGACAGTACTTTAATAGTTGTTTTAGAATAAGATTAAGAGTTGAAACACACGACTGACAATATTACAAAAGTTGTTTTACTGCAAGACTAACAGCTGAAACACACGACTGACAGTACTTTTGTAGTTGTTTTAGAATAAGACTAACAGCTGAAACACACGGCTGACAGTACAACATTTGTTGCTTTAGAATAAGACTAACAGTTGAAACACACGGCTGACAGTACTACAATAGTTGTTTTAGAATAAGACTAACAGTTAAAACACACGGCTGACAGTACAACAATAGTTGTTTTAGAATAAGACTAACAGTTGAAACACACGGCTGACTGTACAACAATAGTTGTTTTAGAATAAGACTAAGAGTTGACACACACGGCTAAAAGTACTTTAATAGTTGTTTTAGAATAAGACTAGCTGTTAAAACACTCGGCTGACAGTACTACAATAGTTGTTTTAGAATAAGACTAACAGCTGAAACACACGGCTGGCAGTACTACAATAGTTGTTTTAAAATAAGATTAACAGCTGAAACACTCTGCTGACAGAACAGCAATAGTTGTTTTAGAATAAGACTAACAGCTGAAACGCTCGGCTGGCAGTACTACAATAGTTGTTTTAGAATAAGACTAACAGCTGAAACTCTCGGTTGACAGTACAACAATAGTTGTTTTAGAATAAGACTAAGAGCAGAAACACTCGGCTAACAGTACAACAATAATTGTTTTAGAATAAGATTAAAAGCTGAAACACACGACTGACAGTACAACAACAGTTGTTTTAGAATAAAATTAACAGCTGAAACACACGACTGGCAGTGCTTTAATAGTTGTTTTAGAATAAGACTAACAGCTGAAACACACGATTGGCAGTACTACAAAAGTTGTTTTACTAGAAGACTAACAGCTGAAATACAGGACTGACAGTTCTTTAATAGTTGTTTTAGAATTAGACTAACAGTTGAAAGTTTCGGATGACAGTACAACAATAGTTGTTTTACTATAAGACTAACAGTTGAAACACACGACTGACATTACTTTAATAATTGTTTTAGAATAAGACTAATAGTTGAAACACACGACTGACAGTATTACAAAAGTTATTTTACTCCAAGACTAACAGCTGAAACACACGATTGACAGTACTACAATAGTTGTTTTAGAATAAGACTAACAGCTGAAACACACGACTGACAGTACAACAATACTTGTTTTAACTACAAGACTAACAGCTGAAACACACGGCTGAAAGTACTTTAATAGTTGTTTTAGAATAAGATTAACAGTTGAAACACTCGGCTGACAGTGCTACAATAGATGTATTAGAATAAGACTAAGAGTTGAAACACACGGCTGACAGTACTTTAATAGTTGTTTTAGAATAAGACTATCTGTTGAAACACTCGGCTGACAGTACTACAATAGTTGTTTTGGAATAAGACTAACAGCTGAAACACACGGCTGGCAGTACTACAATAGTTTTTTTAGAATTAGATTAACAGCTGAATCACTCGGCTGACAGTACAACAATAGTTGTTTTAGAATCAAATTAACAGCTGAAACATTTGGCTGACAGTACAACATTAGTTGTTTTAGAATAAGAGTAATAGTTGGAACTCTCGGCTGACAGTACAGCAAAAGTTGTTTTAGAATAAGATTAACAGCTGAAACACACGACTGGCAGTACTACAATAGTTGTTTTAGAATAAGACTAACAGCTGAAACACACGACTGGCAGTGCTTTAATAGTTGTTTTAGAATAAGACTAAGAGTTGAAACACACGACTGACAGTATTACAAAAGTTGTTTTACTGCAAGACTAACAGCTGCAACACACGACTGACAGTACTTTTGTAGTTGTTTTCGAATAAGACTAACAGCTGAAACACACGGCTGACAGTACAACATTTGTTGCTTTAGAATAAGACAAACAGTTGAAACACACGGCTGACAGTACTACAATAGTTGTTTTAGAATAAGACTAACAGTTAAAACACACGGCTGACAGTACTACAATAGTTGTTTTAGAATAAGACTAAGAGTTAACACACACGGCTGACAGTACTTTAATAGTTGTTTTAGAATAAGACTAGCTGTTGAAACACTCGGCTGACAGAACTACAATAGTTGTTTTAGAGTAAGACTAACAGCTGAAACACACGGCTGGCAGTACTACAATAGTTGTTTTAAAATAAGATTAACAGCTGAAACACTCTGCTGACAGAACAGCAATAGTTGTTTTAGAATAAGATTAACAGCTGAAACACTCGGCTGACAGTACAACAATAGTTGTTTTAGAATAAGACTAACAGTTGGAACTCTCGTCTGACAGTACTACAATAGTTGTTTTAGAATAAGACTAACAGCTGAAACGCTCGGCTGACAATACAACAAAAGTTGTTTTAGAATAAGATTAAAAGCTGAAACACTCGACTGACAGTACTACAATAGTTGTTTTAGAATTAGACTAACAGCTGAAACGCACGACTGACAGTACTACAATAGTTGTTTTAGAATAAGATTAACAGCTGAAACACACGACTGGCAGAACTACAATAGTTGTTTTAGAATAAGATTAACAGCTGAAACACACGACTGGCAGTGCTTTTATAGTTATTTTAGAATAACAATAACAGTTGAAATACACGACTGACAGTACTTTAATAGTTGTTTTAGAATAAGACTAAGAGTTGAAACACACGACTGACAATATTACAAAAGTTGTTTTACTGCAAGACTAACAGCTGAAACACACGACTGAGAGTACTTTTGTAGTTGTTTTAGAATAAGACTAACAGCTGAAACACACGGCTGACAGTACAACAACAGTTGTTTTACTATAAGACTAACAGTTGAAACACACGGCTGACAGTACAACAATAGTTGTTTTAGAATAAAACTAACAGTTGAAACACACGGCTGACAGTACCACAATAGTTGTTTTAGAATAAGACTAATATTTGAAACACACGGTTGACAGTACTACAATAGTTGTTTTAGAATAAGACTAACAGCTGAAACACACGACTGGCAGTGCTTTAATAGTTGTTTTAGAATAAGACTAACAGTTGAAATACACGACTGACAGTACTTTAATAGTTGTTTTAGAATAAGACTAATAGTTGAAACACACGACTGAAAGTATTACAAAAGTTGTTTTACTAGAAGACTAACAGCTGAAATACACGACTGACAGTTCTTTAATAGTTGTTTTAGAATTAGACTAACAGTTGAAAGTTTCGACTGACAGTACAATAATAGTTGTTTTACTATAAGACTAACAGTTGAAACACACGACTGACATTACTTTAATAATTGTTTTAGAATAAGACTAATAGTTGAAACACACGACTGACAGTATTACAAAAGTTATTTTACTACAAGACTAACAGCTGAAACACACGGCTGACAGTACAACAATATTTGGTTTAGAATAAGACTAACAGTTGAAACACTCTGCTGGCAGTGCTTTAATAGTTGTTTTAGAATAAGAATAAGAGTTGAAACACACGACTGACAGTATTACAAAAGTTGTTTTACTACAAGACTAACAGCTGAAACACACGACTGGTAGTACTTTAATAGTTGTTTTAGAATAAGACTAACAGCTGAAACACTCGGCTGACAATACAACAATAGTTGTTTTAGAATAAGATTAAAAGCTGAAACACACGGCTGACAGTACAACAATAGTTGGTTTAGAATAAGACTAACAGTTGAAACACTCTGCTGGCAGTGCTTTAATAGTTGTTTTAGAATAAGACTAACAGTTGAAACACACGACTGACAGTACTTTAATAGTTGTTTTAGAATAAAACTAACAGCTGAAACACACGACTGACAGTACTTTAATAGCTATTTTAGAATAATACTAACAGTTTAAACACACGACTGACAGTACTACAATAGTTGTTTTAGAATAAGACTAACAGCTGAAACACACGTCTGGCAGTACTTTAATAGCTGTTTTAGAATAAGAATAAGAGTTGAAACACACGACTGACAGTATTACAAAAGTTGTTTTACTACAAGACTAACAGCTGAAACACACGATTGGCAGTACTACAATAGTTGTTTTAGAATAAGACTAACAGCTGAAACACACGACTGGCAGTGCTTTAATAGTTGTTTTAGAATAAGACTAACAGTTGAAATACACGACTGACAGTACTTTAATAGTTGTTTTTAGAATAAGACTAAGAGTTGAAACACACGACTGACAGTATTTCAAAAGTTGTTTTACTACAATACTAAAAGCTGAAACATACGACTGATAGTACTTTAGTAGCTATTTTAGAATAATACTAACAGTTTAAACACACGACTGACAGTACTACAATAGTTGTTTTAGAATAAGACTTACAGCTGAAACACACGACTGGCAGTGCTTTAATAGTTGTTTGAGAAAAAGACTAACATTTGAAACACACGACTGACAGTACTTTAATAGTTGTTTTAGAATAAGACTAATAGTTGAAACACACGACTGACAGTATTACAAAAGTTGTTTTAGAATAAGACTAACAGTTGAAACACACGACTGACAGTACTTTAATAGTTGTTTTAGAATAAGACTAACAGCTGAAACGTTCGGCTGACAGTACAACAATAGTTGTTTTACTATAAGACTAACAGTTGAAACACACGGCTGACAGTACTACAATAGTTGTTTTAGAATAAGACTAACAGCTGAAACTCTCGGCTGACAGTACAACAATAGTAGTACCTAATGTAGTAAATAGTAGTAAATAATGTACCTAAAATGAAACTGGTTATTTAAATAATATACCTAAATAAACTGGTTATTTAAATAATGTACCTAAAATGAAACTGGGTATTTAAATAATGTGCCTAAAATGAAACTGGTTATTTAAATAATGTACCTAAAATGAATCTGGTTATTTAAATAATGTGACTAAAATGAATCTGGTTATTTAAATAATGTGCCTAAAATGAAACTGGTTATTTAAATAATGTACCTAATATGAATCTGGTTATTTAAATAATGTACCTAAAATGAAACTCGTTATTTAAATAATGTGCCTAAAGTGAAACTGGTTATTTAAATAATGTACCTAAAATGAATCTGGTTATTTAAATAATGTGCCTAAAATGAATCTGGTTATTTAAATAATGTGCCTAAAATGAAACTGGTTATTTAAATAATGTAACTAAAATGAATCTGGTTATTTAAATAATGTACCTAAAATGAAACTCGTTATTTAAATAATGTGCCTAAAATGAAACTGGTTATTTAAATAATGTACCTAAAATGAAACTGGTTATTTAAATAATGTGCCTCAAATGAAACTGGTTATTTAAATAATGTACCTAAAATGAATCTGGTTATTTAAATAATGTACCTAAAATGAAACTGGTTATTTAAATAATGTGCCTAAAATGAAACTGGTTATTTAAATAATGTACCTAAAATGAAACTGGTTATTTAAATAATATACCTAAATAAACTGGTTATTTAAATAATGTACCTAAAATGAAACTGGTTATTTAAATAATGTACCTAAAATTAAACTGGTTATTTAAATAATGTACCTAAAATGAAACTAGTAATTTAAAAATGTGCCTAAAATGAAACTGATTATTTAAATAATGTACCTAAAATGAAACTGGTTATTTAAATAATGTACCTAAAATGAAACTCGTTATTTAAATAATGTGCCTAAAATGAAACTGGTTATTTAAATAATGTGCCTAAAATGAAACTGGTTATTTAAATAATGTACCTAAAATGAATCTGGTTATTTAAATAATGTGACTAAAATGAATCTGGTTATTTAAATAATGTGCCTAAAATGAAACTGGTTATTTAAATAATGTGCCTAAAATGAAACTGGTTATTTAAATAATGTACCTAAAATGAAACTAGTTATTTAAAAAATGTGCCTAAAATGAAACTGATTATTTAAATAATGTACCTAAAATGAAACTGGTTATTTAAATAATGTACCTAAAATGAAACTCGTTATTTAAATAATGTGCCTAAAATGAAACTGGTTATTTAAATAATGTGTCTAAAATGAAACTGGTTATTTAAATAATGTACCTAAAATGAATCTTTTTTAAATAATGTACCTAAAATGAAACTGGTTATTTAAATAATGTGCCTAAAATGAAACTGGTTATTTAAATAATGTACCTAAAATGAAACTGGTTACTTAAATAATGTGCCTAAAATAAAACTGGTTATTTAAATAATGTACCTAAAATGAATCTGGTTATTTAAATAATGTGCCTAAAATGAATCTGGTTATTTAAATAATGTGCCTAAAGTGAAACTGGTTATTTAAATAATGTACCTAAAATGAAACTGGTTATTTAAATAATGTGCCTCAAATGAAACTGGTTATTTAAATAATGTACCTAAAATGAATCTGGTTATTTAAATAATGTTCCTAAAATGAAACTGGTTATTTAAATAATGTGCCTAAAATGAAACTGGTTATTTAAATAATGTACCTAAAATGAAACTGGTTATTTAAATAAGATGCCTAAATAATCTGATTATTTAAATAATGTACCTAAAATGAAACTGGTTAATTAAATAATGTACCTAAAATTAAACTGGTTATTTAAATAATGTACCTAAAATGAAACTAGTTATTTAAAAATGTGCCTAAAATGAAACTGATTATTTAAATAATGTACCTAAAATGAAACTGGTTATTTAAATAATGTACCTAAAATGAAACTCGTTATTTAAATAATGTGCCTAAAATGAAACTGGTTATTTAAATAATGTGCCTAAAATAAATCTGGTTATTTAAATAATGTGCCTAAAATGAAACTGGTTATTTAAATAATGTACCTAAAATGAATCTGGTTATTTAAATAATGTACCTAAAATGAAACTGGTTATTTAAATAATGTGCCTAAAATGAATCTGGTTATTTAAATAATGTACCTAAAATGAAACTGGTTATTTAAATAATGTGCCTAAAATGAATCTGGTTATTTAAATAATGTACCTAAAATGAAATTGGTTATTTAAATAATGTGCCTAAAATGAAACTGGTTATTTAAATAATGTACCTAAAATGAAACTGGTTATTTAAATAATGTGCCTAAAATGAAACTGGTTATTTAAATAATGTACCTAAAATGAATCTGGTTATTTAAATAATGTGCCTAAAATGAATCTGGTTATTTAAATAATGTGCCTAAAATGAAACTGGTTATTTAAATAATGTACCTAAAATGAATCTGGTTATTTAAATAATGTACCTAAAATGAAACTCGTTATTTAAATAATGTGCCTAAAATGAAACTGGTTATTTAAATAATGTACCTAAAATGAAACTGGTTATTTATATAATGTACCTTAAATGAAACTGGTTATTTAAATAATGTACCTAAATAAACTGGTTATTTAAATAATGTACCTAAAATGAAACTGGTTATTTAAATAATGTACCTAAAATGAAACTGGTTATTTAATTAATGTACCTAAAATGAAACTGGTTATTTAAATAATGTACCTAAAATGAAACTGGTTATTTAAATAATGTGCCTAAAATGAAACTGATTATTTAAATAATGTACCTAAAATGAAACTGGTTATTTAAATAATGATGTACCTAAAATGAATCTGGTTATTTAAATAATGTGCCTAAAATGAAACTGGTTATTTAAATAATGTGCCTAAAATGAAACTGGTTATTTAAATAATGTACCTAAAATGAAACTGGTTATTTAAATAATGTACCTAAAATGAATCTGGTTATTTAACTAATGTACTTAAAATGAAACTGGTTATTTAAATAATGTGCCTAAAATGAAACTGGTTATTTAAATAATGTACCTAAAATGAAACTGGTTATTTAAATAATGTACCTAAAATGAAACTGGTTATTTAAATAATGTGTCTAAAATGAAACTGGTTATTTAAATAATGTACCTAAAATGAAACTGGTTATTTAAATAATGTACTTAAAATGAAACTGGTTATTTAAATAATGTACCTAAAATGAAACTGGTTATTTAAATAATGTGCCTAAAATGAAACTGATTATTTGAATAATGTACCTAAAATGAAACTGGTTATTTAAATAATGTACCTAAAATGAAACTGATTATTTAAATAATGTACTTAAAATAAAACTGGTTATTTAAATAATGTACCTAAAATGAAACTGGTTATTTAAATAATGTGCCTAAAATGAAACTGGTTATTTAAATAATGTACCTAAAATGAAACTGGTTATTTAAATAATGTACCTAAAATGAAACTGGTTATTTAAATAATGTGTCTAAAATGAAACTGGTTATTTAAATAATGTACCTAAAATGAAACTGGTTATTTAAATAATGTACCTAAAATGAAACTGGTTATTTAAATTATGTACTTAAATGAAACTGGTTATTTAAATAATGTGCCTAAAATGAAACTGGTTATTTAAATAATGTACCTAAAATGAAACTGGTTATTTAAATAATGTACTTAAAATGAAACTGGTTATTTAAATGTTTGTTTTCTTTATTTCAATTGATATTTAAATGATTATACTAACTGGTATAAACATTTTTTGTCTAAGTTTTGTTTGTTTGCAATAGAATACAAAACTACACAATGGGTTGTGGGTGCTGCGCCCACCAGGGGTATCTAAACTTGGTTTTAGCGCTATATGTTTGCAGCCATACCGCTGTGTCACTGGGAAGTTTATGACAATAAAACACAGTTCATAAGAAAATAATGTACGAACGAAAATTTATTTTCATTGGTCTGGTATGGCCAGGTATTTGGGCGCTCGACTCGTAATCTGATGGTCGCAGACTCGTATCTCCGTCACACCAAACTTGCTTGCCCTTTCAGCCTTGAGGGCTTTTTAATGTGACTGTCAATCCCACTATTCGTTGGTAAAAGAGTAGCCCAAGGGTTGGCGGTGGGTAGCGATGACTAGCTGACTTTCCTCGAGTCTTACATTCTTAATAGGGACGGCTAGTGCGAATAGTTCTCGTATAGCTGGGTGGGTGGCGATGACTAGCTGACTCTCCTCGAGTCTTACATTCCTAATAGGGACGGATAGTGTTACTAGTTCTCGTATAGCTGGGTGGGTGGCGATGACTAGCTGACTTTCCTCGAGTCTTACATTCCTAATAGGGACGGCTAGTGCGAATAGTTCTCGTATAGCTGGGTGGGTGGCGATGACTAGCTGACTTTCCTCGAGTCTTACATTCCTAATAGGGACGGCTAGTGTTAATAGTTCTCGTATAGCTGGGTGGGTGGCGATGACTAGCTGACTTTCCTCGAGTCTTACATTCCTAATAGGGACGGCTAGTGTTAATAGTTCTCGTATAGCTGGGTGGGTGGCGATGACTAGCTGACTTTCCTTGAGTCTTACATTCCTAATAGGGACGGCTAGTGCGAATAGTTCTCGTATAGCTGGGTGGGTGGCGATGACTAGCTGACTTTCCTCGAGTCTTACATTCCTAATAGGGACGGCTAGTGCGAATAGTTCTCGTATAGCTGGGTGGGTGGCGATGACTAGCTGACTTTCCTTGAGTCTTACATTCCTAATAGGAACGGCTAGTGCGAATAGTTCTCGTACAGCTGGTTGGGTGGCGATGACTAGCTGACTTTCCTCGAGTCTTACATTCCTAATAGTGACGGCTAGTGCGAATAGTTCTCGTATAGCTGGGTGGGTGGCGATGACTAGCTGACTTTCCTCGAGTCTTACATTCCTAATAGGGACGGCTAGTGCGAATAGTTCTCGTATAGCTGGGTGGGTGGCGATGACTAGCTGACTTTCCTCGAGTCTTACATTCCTAATAGGGACGGCTAGTGCGAATAGTTCTCGTATAGCTGGGTGGGTGGCGAAGACTAGCTGACTTTCCTCGAGTCTTACATTCCTAATAGGGACGGCTAGTGCGAATAGTTCTCGTATAGCTTAGCACGAATTTCAAAACAAATAAACATTTCATTTATTTCAATAATAGACCTGATACCTTGATGTAAGCCATTTGAAATACCGTGTTCAACAATTTTACGGTAAAAGCAGACATTTTCTCTTATAAGATAAGCAATAATCTAAATATATCCACGAAATTGTTCATTCATTAAAATCAAGAATTTCTGTAATTTTTCCATATGTCACAGTTTTAGAACCCCATAATTAAATTATCATTGACATTAAATTCTACAATACATTCTCACTTCTTACATTGAAAGTAGCGCTTGTGAAGCGCTTTTATAGTTCAGAATGAGGAATATAAACTTCGAAATAATGTCACTCATGTTTATTTGTTTATCACGTTTGTGCTGTTTTAAAATTTTTCATGCTTATATATATTGACCAACAGGTGTGGCTCCATCTCTTTTTTATTTTTGCAATATTTCAACAACATTTTGCATTTTGAAAGCTAATAACTAAAGTAATTTCAGCCTCACGCACACCTACTTAAATTGTTGATCATATGTATATATGTCTTCAATAAACGAATATATCGAAACACTAATTAGAACGCCTAGTTTTAAGTGAAACCATCTGTTTCATCAAGTACAAAGTTACACAGTGGGCTATTTTTGTTGTGCCCACCACGGATATCTAAACCAGGTTTTAGCGTGTTAAGCCTTTAAAATTATCGCTCAGCCACTAGTCATCACCACCCACCGCCAACTCTTGGGCTACTCTTTTACCAACGAATAGTGGAATTAACCTCAACAATATAACGCTTTCACGGCTGAAAGGGCGAGCATGTTTCGTGTGACGGGGATTAAAACCCGCGACCCTCAGATTACGAGTCGAGTGCCTTAACCACCTGGCCATGTCAAGCCTTTTCAAATATAAAACGTATCTGAGTCTGGTCCTAAATGCTTTCGGCTTTTCATACATTATAAACAAGCTTTGCCAACGATTTCTCTTCTCTGCTGCTTGAAACGTATTTTCTCTTATGAATGTTGCTTTATAACGAATAAGATATACATCTTTATTACAAGATATACAACTTTATTACAAGATATACAACTTTATTATTAAATATACATCTTTATTATAAGATATACATTTTATTATATGGTATATATCCTTATTATAAGATATACATCTTTATTATAAGGTATATATCTTTATTATGAGATATACATCTTTATTATAAGATATACAACTTTATTATAAAATATACATCTTTATTATAAGATATACATTTTATTATTAGGTATATATCTTTATTATGAGATATACATCTTTATTATAAGACATACATCTTTATTAAAACACCGAGGCTGTCATTTTCAGTGTTTTTTGTTTCGAATTTCGCGCAAAGCTACACGTCTCTAATTTAACCGTGTAAGACAACTAATCATTACCACCCACCGCCAACTCTTGGGCTACTCTTTTACCAACGAATAGTGGGATTGACCATTACTTTATAACGCCCCACGGCTGAAAGGGCAAGCATGTTGGTGTGACGGAAATTCGAACCCGCGACTCTCAAGTTGCGAATCGAGCACCTTAGCCACCTGGCCATGCGGAATCTCCATTGTCAGTCAGATCTGGAAATGTAATGTTACAAGAACATCTAAGAAACTTTGTTCTTCTTTCGCACGATCGATACAGTATAAGATAATAACTTGTTTAACTATGATAGATAAATGAATATAGAAATTAATATAAAGTTAATTATTTTATATTATAGACATATTCAACTTCCATACAAACCTTAAACATTTATTATACATATATAGAAAAATATTGATTTTTAAACACATCTATAACGAATATTAAAAGTTAATCATGTCCCATTTATACTCTACTATTAATTTAGGAAGATAAATACATTTAAACAAACTGTATGAGCTCTTAGCCTTCAACGAAGGACCTAAAGGCTTATAATGCTACCAACCATGTTTTGATACTCGTGGTGCACACACTGCGTATTTATTTAGAATCAAACAAACATGAACCCTCACTCTAAATTAGCTGCCCAATTCCTCACCTAAACACTAATTTTCTAATTCACGAACTTGTTGACGTCATTTTTGAAACGTCTTTTAAGTATGTACCAGTGGTACAACAGTATATCTACGGAATCACACTGCTAAAAACCGGATTTCGATACCCGTGGTGGGTTGAGCCCAGATAGCCCATTGTGTAGCTTTGTACTTAATTCTAAACAAACAAACAAACTTTTAAGTACGAGATAGAGAAAAAATAGTATTGGGTATCGAAACTCGGTTTCTAGCGTTTTAAGTCTGCAGACGTACTGCTGTTCCACAGGATTATCTACAGACGTACTGCTGTTTCACAGGATTATCTGGATTAATCATAATCAGAATAAAGTAGATTTTAATGCTAAAGTTAAACAAAGATATTCTTGTACACGACTTGACAGATGATTATTTGGTGATAATGAAAAACCAGAATGAATAACGTTGAATATTTGTTCCTAGTTCGTCAGTTGACACAGAGTCTTCGTGTTGAATATTTGTTTCTAGTTCGTCAGTTGACACAGAGTCTTCGTGTTGAATAATTGTTCCTAGTTCGTCAGTTGATACAGAGTCTTCGTGTTGAATAATTGTTCCTAGTTCGTCAGTTGACACAGAGTCTTCGTGTTGAATATTTGTTTCTAGTTCGTCAGTTGACACAGAGTCTTCGTGTTGAATATTTGTTTCTAGTTCGTCAGTTGACACAGAGTCTTCGTGTTGAATATTTGTTTTTGGTTTGTTTGTTGACACAGAATCTTTGTGTTGAATATTTGTTTCTAGTTCGTCAGTTGATACAGAGTCTTCGTGTTGAATATTTGTTCCTAGTTCGTCAGTTGACACAGAGTCTTCGTGTTGAATAATTGTTCCTAGTTCGTCAGTTGACACAGAGTCTTCGTGTTGAATATTTGTTTCTAGTTCGTCAGTTGACACAGAGTCTTCGTGTTGAATATTTGTTTCTAGTTCGTCAGTTGACACAGAGTCTTCGTGTTGAATATTTGTTTTGGTTTGTTTGTTGACACAGAATCTTTGTGTTGAATATTTGTTTCTAGTTCGTCAGTTGACACAGAGTCTTCGTGTTGAATATTTGTTTCTAGTTCGTCAGTTGACACAGAGTCTTCGTGTTGAATATTTGTTTCTAGTTCGTCAGTTGACACAGAGTCTTCGTGTTGAATATTTGTTTCTAGTTCGTCAGTTGACACAGAATCTTTGTGTTGAATATTTGTTTCTAGTTCGTCAGTTGACACAGAGTCTTCGTGTTGAATATTTGTTTCTAGTTCGTCAGTTGACACAGAGTCTTCGTGTTGAATATTTGTTTCTAGTTCGTCAGTTGACACAGAGTCTTCGTGTTGAATATTTGTTTCTAGTTCGTCAGTTGACACAGAGTCTTCGTGTTGAATATTTGTTTTTGGTTTGTTTGTTGACACAGAGTCTTTGTGTTGAATATTTGTTTCTAGTTCGTCAGTTGACACAGAGTCTTTGTGTTGAATATTTGTTTCTAGTTCGTCAGTTGACACAGAGTCTTCGTGTTGAATATTTGTATTTGGTTTGTTAGTTGGCACAGAGTCCTCAGAATATTCAAGACTAGTAGAAACAGTTATATTTGTGTTGATTAGTAAAGAGGTAAACAGAGATTATAAGTAGATAAGATTACATACACTTTGACTTCTTTGGTACGATTTTGCTACATCTTCATATGTATACAGAACACTGACATAGGTACATTCATGTCTCCATATACAGCACTAACATGGTTACATGTATGTTTGCATTCGTACATAGTTACGTATATGTCTATATCCACTCATGGTTGAATTTATGACTTCTTCTATAAAATAATTAAAAATAGTGTAAGAAAGACCTTACACTGTTTGGATAGAAGCGGGAAATGAAGATCTTACACTGTTTGAATAGAAGCGGGAAATGAAGACCTTGCACTGTTTGAATAGAAACGGGAAATGAAGACCTTCCACTGTTTGAAATGACGGCGTCTCTGTATGTTAAATGTATGAGAATTAAAAAACAAATGTCTCAGAAGTCTGAAAACCAGGTTGACATTCAGAGACAGAAAACCAAGTTGACATTCAGAGACAGAAAACAAGTTGACATTCAGAGAAGAAATCAGGTTGACATTCAGAGACAGAAGACCAAGTTGACATTCAGAGACAGAAAACCAAGTTGACATTCAGAGACAGAAACCAGGTTGACATTCAGAGACAGAAAACCAGGTTGACATTCAGAGACAGAAGACCAAGTTGACATTGAGAGACAGAAAACCAAGTTGACATTCAGAGACAGAAAACCAAGTTGACATTCAGAGACAGAAAACCAGGTTGACATTCAGAGAAGAAATCCAGGTTGACATTCAGAGACAGAAGACCAAGTTGACTTTGAGAGACAGAAAACCAAGTTGACATTCAGAGACAGAAAACCAAGTTGACATTCAGAGACAGAAAACCAGGTTGACATTCAGAGACAGAAAACTAGGTTGACATTCAGAGACAGAAAACCAGGTTGACATTGAGAAAGAGAAAACCAGGTTGACATTCAGAGACAGAAGACCAAGTTGACATTGAGAGACAGAAAACCAGGTTGACATTTAGAGACAAAAAACCAAGTTGACATTCAGAGACACAAGTTACAAAATTCAGTCTTCACTTTAGTAAGTTGCTCTAAAAGCATAAAATATTTTACCAGGAAAATCATTAAAAATAATTTTGTTTTCACTTCTACTGGATTTGCGATTTTAAAAATTATAGTAATTTTCCGTGGAGACGTGCCTACATATAATCTTATAGAAATGATAATAAATACATATTTATATTATTAATCGTCCCCTTAACAAATGATATTCAAGGCAACCATAATATCAATATAAGTATTCTCCTTAGAAACCCTATTAAACCGAGTTCTAGGAATTGAAGCTGCGAGCAGAAAGCTCCTTACAGGGAGCAAGTCTGTAAGACACAGAGACAAACAAACGATTGTAATGATTTTTAATAAGACCTAGAGACAAACACGTGGTTGTAATGATTTTTTAAAATAGTTCTCTAGTCTAGTTTTATTACATGTAAAATTCAAAGTAAAAGTTTATTTTTTGTTACGTTGAAGAGTCTTGATGTTTTATATGTATCTGAATGATTTATATGATTAGAACAGTAGAAAAGTTCTATATGAAGACACGAAACGCTTAACTTTATTACTAATTAAAATTATAATATCGACTGTAAAGTATTATTGTAATTCTCTAATTTGATACAATTCTGTTTCTTAAATAGTCTACATATTTTTAAAAATCCTATAAATATAAGTTTACTTCAACATAAGCATATAAATATGTTTATTATAGAGTTTTTATCTCCAATTAGGAATAGCACGTTTTATGTTTCTATTTTCTTAGTGGGTTTCGAACACATTTATTTTACTTAAACAATCTCATATCTGGCTCGCTTGAAGCCTAAAAATGCTAACATTTGAGGATCGATCCTCGCGGCATACATAAACCCATAATGTATCTGCAGCTATGCGTTAAACTCAAATAATTATGTAAACCTGAGTTTCGCTGACTTTGATGTTAGATTAACTTTTCTCTTTCTTTCTGTTGTGGGTGAATCATACTCACGCACGTCATTATGATGTGATGGGTTATTGTAGATAAACAGGTCATGTATGTCTATGGTGTTCACACCATTTAGCACAATATTCCTCATACGTTTCCTGAAGACAGCAATCGAAACATGAGATGCTAACTGATTGATAGTTTATATCCAATAATATATAATAGTTAGTAACTAACTTGTTATCAGACTAGCTGAAACTAACACAGATTAGTGGTGAGAACGCTGTTGGGTTGGAACGAAATACGTCGTCACCAATGGATATAACTGATATAATGTGGTTGGAATATCAATATTATACATTCTTCTCATTTATAACACTTCCTGAGGGCTAGGTAGAATATGTAGTGTTAGAAATGTAACAAACCTAATACTAATGTCCGATAATAAGTATAATTAATTATAATTTATAACACTTCCTGAGGGCTAGGTAGAATATGTAGTGTTAAAAATGTAACAAACCTCATACTAATGTGTGATAATAAGTATAATTAATTATAATTTATAACACTTCCTGAAGGCTAGGTAAAATATGTAGTGTTAGAAATGTAACAAACCTCATACTAATGTGTGATAATAAGTATAATTAATTATAATTTATAACACTTCCTGAAGGCTAGGTAGAATATGTAGTGTTAAAAATGTAACAAACCTCATACTAATGTGTGATAATAAGTATAATTAATTATAATTTATAACACTTCCTGAAGGCTAGGTAAAATATGTAGTGTTAGAAATGTAACAAACCTCATACTAATGTGTGATAATAAGTATAATTAATTATAATTTATAACACTTCCTGAAGGCTAGGTAGAATATGTGGTGTTAAAAATGTAACAAACCTCATACTAATGTGTGATAATAAGTATAATTAATTATAATTTATAACACTTCCTGAAGGCTAGGTAAAATATGTAGTGTTAAAAATGTAACAAACCTCATACTAATGTGTGATAATAAGTATAATTAATTATAATTTATAACACTTCCTGAAGGCTAGGTAGAATATGTAGTGTTAGAAATGTAACAAACCTAATACTAATGTCCGATAATAAGTATAATTAATTATAATTTATAACACTTCCTGAAGGCTAGGTAGAATATGTAGTGTTAGAAATGTAACAAACCTCATACTAATGTGTGATAATAAGTATAATTAATTATAATTTATAATACTTCCTGAGGGCTAGGTAGAATATGTAGTGTTAGAAATGTAACAAACCTCATACTAATGTCCGATAATAAGTATAATTAATTATAATTTATAACACTTCCTGAGGGCTAGGTAGAATATGTAGTGTTAGAAATGTAACAAACCTCATACTAATGTGTGATAATAAGTATAATTAATTATAATTTATAACACTTCCTGAAGGCTAGGTAGAATATGTAGTGTTAGAAATGTAACAAACCTAATACTAATGTCCGATAATAAGTATAATTAATTATAATTTATAACACTTCCTGAGGCTAGGTAGAATATGTAGTGTTAAAAATGTAACAAACCTCATACTAATGTGTGATAATAAGTATAATTAATTATAATTTATAACACTTCCTGAAGGCTAGGTAAAATATGTAGTGTTAGAAATGTAACAAACCTCATACTAATGTGTGATAATAAGTATAATTAATTATAATTTATAACACTTCCTGAAGGCTAGGTAGAATATGTAGTGTTAAAAATGTAACAAACCTCATACTAATGTGTGATAATAAGTATAATTAATTATAATTTATAACACTTCCTGAAGGCTAGGTAAAATATGTAGTGTTAGAAATGTAACAAACCTCATACTAATGTGTGATAATAAGTATAATTAATTATAATTTATAACACTTCCTGAAGGCTAGGTAGAATATGTGGTGTTAAAAATGTAACAAACCTCATACTAATGTGTGATAATAAGTATAATTAATTATAATTTATAACACTTCCTGAAGGCTAGGTAAAATATGTAGTGTTAAAAATGTAACAAACCTCATACTAATGTGTGATAATAAGTATAATTAATTATAATTTATAACACTTCCTGAAGGCTAGGTAGAATATGTAGTGTTAGAAATGTAACAAACCTAATACTAATGTCCGATAATAAGTATAATTAATTATAATTTATAACACTTCCTGAAGGCTAGGTAGAATATGTAGTGTTAGAAATGTAACAAACCTCATACTAATGTGTGATAATAAGTATAATTAATTATAATTTATAATACTTCCTGAGGGCTAGGTAGAATATGTAGTGTTAGAAATGTAACAAACCTCATACTAATGTCCGATAATAAGTATAATTAATTATAATTTATAATACTTCCTGAGGGGCTAGGTAGAATATGTAGTGTTAGAAATGTAACAAACCTCATACTAATGTGTGATAATAAGTATAATTAATTATAATTTATAACACTTCCTGAAGGCTAGGTAGAATATGTAGTGTTAGAAATGTAACAAACCTAATACTAATGTCCGATAATAAGTATAATTAATTATAATTTATAACACTTCCTGAGGGCTAGGTAGAATATGTAGTGTTAAAAATGTAACAAACCTCATACTAATGTGTGATAATAAGTATAATTAATTATAATTTATAACACTTCCTGAAGGCTAGGTAAAATATGTAGTGTTAGAAATGTAACAAACCTCATACTAATGTGTGATAATAAGTATAATTAATTATAATTTATAACACTTCCTGAAGGCTAGGTAGAATATGTAGTGTTAAAATGTAACAAACCTCATACTAATGTGTGATAATAAGTATAATTAATTATAATTTATAACACTTCCTGAAGGCTAGGTAAAATATGTAGTGTTAGAAATGTAACAAACCTCATACTAATGTGTGATAATAAGTATAATTAATTATAATTTATAACACTTCCTGAAGGCTAGGTAGAATATGTAGTGTTAAAATGTAACAAACCTCATACTAATGTGTGATAATAAGTATAATTAATTATAATTTATAACACTTCCTGAAGGCTAGGTAGAATATGTAGTGTTAAAATGTAACAAACCTCATACTAATGTGTGATAATAAGTATAATTAATTATAATTTATAACACTTCCTGAAGGCTAGGTAAAATATGTAGTGTTAGAAATGTAACAAACCTCATACTAATGTGTGATAATAAGTATAATTAATTATAATTTATAACACTTCCTGAAGGCTAGGTAAAATATGTAGTGTTAAAAATGTAACAAACCTCATACTAATGTGTGATAATAAGTATAATTAATTATAATTTATAACACTTCCTGAAGGCTAGGTAAAATATGTAGTGTTAGAAATGTAACAAACCTCATACTAATGTGTGATAATAAGTATAATTAATTATAATTTATAACACTTCCTGAAGGCTAGGTAAAATATGTAGTGTTAAAAATGTAACAAACCTCATACTAATGTGTGATAATAAGTATAATTAATTATAATTTATAACACTTCCTGAAGGCTAGGTAAAATATGTAGTGTTAGAAATGTAACAAACCTCACACTAATGTGTGATAATAAGTATAATTAATTATAATTTATAACACTTCCTGAAGGCTAGGTAGAATATGTAGTGTTAAAAATGTAACAAACCTCATACTAATGTGTGATAATAAGTATAATTAATTATAATTTATAACACTTCCTGAAGGCTAGGTAAAATATGTAGTGTTAGAAATGTAACAAACCTCATACTAATGTGTGATAATAAGTATAATTAATTATAATTTATAACACTTCCTGAAGGCTAGGTAAAATATGTAGTGTTAGAAATGTAACAAACCTCACACTAATGTGTGATAATAAGTATAATTAATTATAATCGTGTTGAGAGGCAATGAAAGGAGTTCACATCATAACAATTATAATGCATTGTTTAATTTGTGTATTTTCATTGTTTATAGTATTTTTGTCCGTACTCTCAACAGTTTATGATAGTTAGGTTAGTCTTAAATACATATGCTTAGATAAAAAATGGAAAGCAGTTATTAAAAAGAAAGTACAACACTAAAAATATAAGAACTTTTAAATAATTCCGTAGGTAAGTTAACGACTAAAGGCAGTTCGCGTTAAGAAATTAATCCATTTTTCACTTAGCTGTAAATTGGAGCAGAAACACAAAGACGTTATTTAAATTATATTGTTACACGAAATTGTTTTGAACGACTAAAAATTTCATTGATAAAATTACTATTATTAACTTGATGTTTTATTTCCACCCAACAGCAGTAACGTTTGTAGAGAAATAGAACGTTCACTCTCAGTTGAAGGAATTACTACAGGGACCAAAACCACAACGAAATTTCCATTTTGAGACTCAATATATTTTGTGTCAAAATAAATAAAACGTTTTTATACACATATATAGATATGTACATACTGAGTGGCATTAAAAACACAACAAGTAATGAAATGAGTTGTTTCATACAGGTTGAACAATAACGGTACAAACACGCCTGGGTTTTAATCATGAGTATTCTCTGAAAACAGTTCAGTTGTTCAGATCATTTTAATCAGTGTGACTACGTATCAGTATTTAAACCTGTCAAAACGTACCCGTCTCTTGCTGTGGTACATAATGTGAGAATGTGGAAAAACTTTTGTACGTACTACACACTGTTCCTTCAGACTATAAGATGCCGTGTTTTACAAGTTTGGTTTCACCACAAAGAAAGATGTTACTGCTGACGCAAGAAAGCAGAGATCAGGCGGTCGGGATGCTAATGACAGAGGTGACAACAGCCGGGGTGGCGACACAATTGGGGGTGCACCTTCATGCACGACAATGCACGTCCGAACACGGCAAGGGTGTGTACAAATCGTTTGAGTGACAACAATGTAAATGTTCTGGACTGGCCTCCATATTCGCACGATATGAATCCCGTTGAGGATCTCTGGGACATTCTGGATCAGAGCGTCCGTCACCGGGATCCTGTCTCCAGCTATCTCGCTGAACTACATGCAGCACGTTTGGCTGAGTGGGACATTATCCCCTAGAGGCAGATTGAGAATCTGGTGACATCTAGGCCACGCAGTTTCCAGGCTTTTCTGGAGGCGAATGGAGGACACATCCGTTATTAGTGTTCTGGACGTTAAAAACCTGACTGAACTGTTTATCTGCAGTTTCTAATCAAATATGAATATTGTGTAGTGCAAATACATGATGATTTCGTGATATGTACATTCAAAACTTATGTTTAACATAGCGTATTAAAATTGTTTAACTGTAGGTACGTTGTTATGTTTTTAATGCCTCTCAGTATATATAAATGGCCTATATAAATATTGTATAGTGTTAGTAGTTTTTCATTAAGACTCTTTCGTGAATTTGAAATAATTTCCAGTTAGAAAGCAAACTTCGCTATGTATAAAGCTATATTTTAATTATTGGAACACACAGTATTGTCAATCTCTTGCATTATATTCAAAGACAACTTTTTAATCTATCAGCACTTAGTTAACAATATCATTTCCAACTGTAGCGAGGACGTGCAAAATATACAGGGAACATCATTTTGTTTCTGTGCAAGTCTATAGTGTGATATCAAATCTATTGAAAATTCCTAATACATCAGTTACCGGTTTCGTTTACCATGGTCTCAAATAACTTGATTAAAACCAAACCCTGAGTGAGTACGACAACAATGTTATTGTTTCCAGCCTACTTTCTCATAGTTTAAGCTTCTCTAGGAACACGACGGGAACTCCATGTCAAAAGCCAAACCAAAAAGAAAATAATATTACAATAACAATTTAAATGCAATTGTGTATTATTTTGTCTACTATATTTTGTAATTAATTAAAACCGAAACAAGACATTTTAATTTTCGTGAATGTAATTAATCTCTCAAAAATCTATACCTTTCTTTAATCTTGTAAGATAATCTGAACAAAATTGTTCAACACCACCCACCGCCAAACCTTGTACTACGCTTTTACCAACTAACAGTGTGATTTACTGTCACTTTATAACGCCCCACGGCTGAAAAGACAAGTATGTTTGGTGCGACGGGATTCGGGCCCGCGACCCTCAGATTGCGAGTTGAGAAAATTGTTGGATTAAATTGGACAAGTCATTTTATTGTTGGAACGGTTTGGAACAATTTCCTTAACTGTTGGAATGGTATAGAAGAATTTCATTTATTTATGGAATGATATAGGAATATATTATTATTATTATTGGAATGGTATAAGACAATTTATCTTATTGATGGCATAAGACAACTTATTCTTTTAAATATCATGTGGTTCAGATATTTAATAATTGTTTATAAAATGTAGCAGAAGAAGTTAGGGTTAAGAAATAGATGTATTAGCTTTCTTTTAGTGTTACATGTATATAATGTTGTTATAGTCTATTCACTAGAACTTATGCCCATTTTCTTCAGGATGAAATGTAATGTATTATTTAAATATCACAATTAATTTTTTAAACAAAGAAAAATTAATTAGAATGTACTTTCACGAATGTAATTGAATTATTTCCAAGCGAGATTTCAACTTTCATCTGTCACGTGATGATAAATTTGAATGCTATTCTCATTAAATGTAAAGTAATAATAATATTAATGTGAACACACGTAAACATGTTTTTATGGTCAAATAAAATTCGCCTTGAGGTGAGTTTCCTTTGTTGCCACAATCTATTACACTATAATCTTCCTAATTACTTCTTGTTCTATTTGTTTCTCGTACAGTTAAAATAACACTCAGAACAACTCAGTAGTTCTTCTCTCGTTCGTTAGAGGGATTACTTTTAGGTTTGGTTCACTTGTAGGCAGAGAACTTCAATAATCTCCACCCGTTACTTCTACAGAAATAGCGAAGATGGAGACAACGCGAACACTCGCGGGAACATTCATATCTGAAATATACAGGTTGATTGAAATGTAGATGTTTCTACGTTCATTTTCAACTCAAATATAACACGATCCTTCATACACGACACTACTGTTTATACATACTGCAGCTGATTAGGAAAGTTTTCATTTGTATTAACAGTGAAATATTGAGCTCTACGCTTGTATCTGTAGTCAATTTCTAAAAGCTACGTTTGAATCTTTAGTAAAAGTTTAAAAACCACGTTCTGTTCATAACAACATACTATTCTGTCAATAGTTAAAGTCTAAAAATTATTCTTGAATCCCAATAGATACCAAAATCTACTGTTCTGTCCGGAGTAAAATTATAAAATGTACATTAGGCGTTATTAATATTGCTATCATAGTTGGTCATTATGACCAGAAACGAAAGATGGTTACGGACGTCGTTACCACCATAAGACTTTCATTAATGATGTATCTTTTACACATGTGGAAGACAGTTCAATTTATGTGATATCTCGACAAAAATGGAGAGAAAAATGGATTTTCCCAAGTCCTATAACAACCTATATTAAATGTAAGAACACTTTATTTGTACTACTTAAGCCTAATATGGCTACTCAGATAATCCGTTACTCGAATAAACACAGGCCATAAAATGAACAAATGCAAATGGTATTGATCTCTTTAAGAGATTTTATGAAGCAGTCGGTAACACTGATCGTACCTAATATAGGCTTTAAATAATATTAAGATATATTTTATGATACCAGCATGTGGCTTCAGTAAACCTTACATGATTCATTCTCTCCAGTATTCTACTTCTAAATTATGTTCTTCTTAGCTAGAGTGTTGTTGCACTACGCATTAATAACAATAATTAACAGTATTCTGGAATACCAAGAAACTATTAATTGATAATTACTGTCGTCTAAGACATATTCAGTTCCTCTGAAGCTATCAAACCTATTTCGAATCCGTTCTGTACCACAAAATATCCCTTCCTTCCCATACGAAGTTGTCGGTGTGTTAAAAGAATAAAAGTAAATAACTCAGCGTCGTTCAAGAAATTATCGAGGTGGAATAATCCCTATATATAACATGAAGTTATAAAGTCTTCAGGTAGTGTTTGAGGGTTTCGAACGTGTTTAATCGGTTTAAAAACGTTTCATAAATATTCTTGTTTAAAAATTTTTACAAGTGTCAATTTGAATTAAAGCACTTTAGTTTAAAAACTTCTGAACGTTTTGATTAATATTTATACAAATATTTAAAACGTTATGATTATTATAAAAAAACTCTAAAATGATTAAATTTATATTAATACACTCTAGTTTAAAAACTATTAAACATTTTGAACATTACTAATATTTTATAGTATGAGAACTACTACATGTTTCATATACACTGCAAAGTAAAAACTTTAAAACGTTTGATTAATTAATATACACAACTATAAAAACTATAAACAAGTAAAGTGCCAGAACATTTTACCATGCTTTACCAAGTTTCGTCTTCATGTATTCTATGTTAATTCTCCCTAAGTAATGAATCACATTAAACTTGTATACGTTTTAATAATGTTAATGCACTATGGATATGACTATATTTTCATAAGATAATCTAACCGGAACGAGAGCTTCAGTATTTTTAGTAGTTATGTAACATTTAGTTTGTTTGTTTTTATGATGAAAAATTAGAAATATTTTTTAAGGGACCGTTTTAATATTTGCTATAAATTCCATCGCTGGCAAATATTTTGAGAAAAAAGTTTGACATGCAAAACAATGTACACCAAAGATCCATCATATGTGAAAACACTTATCATACTATAGTTACTTTCACATCGCAGTTCAGCTTTGAAGGATTATAAAAATATATATATTTTTTTACGCGTAACGAGATTTTAGATGGCGCTAACGTTATGTTGTTTTCTTTCTAAAATTCTTTCCAATTCTGTGAAAGTGACCAACAAAACGATTTACGGTATCAGGTGACTATTGGACTTTTGCAGGGACGGGTGATCATCAGGTTTAGTTTTTCATCAGAGCAAATAATTTCCATCTTAGATTTCTTAAAGTGTTGTTTCAACCCCAGTTTACTTATTTTGTTTAAGAATTTCACGTAAGGCCCCACAAGGGCAATCTGTGCCTAACTGTCCCTACTTTTTAAATGATACACTAGAAGGCAGTTAGTCAATGACACCTACCACCATCTCTAGAACTACACTAGTTTGAATGTTACTTCTATAGCACATTTTGATGTATCTCGTCCAAGTAGCTATTGTATACATCAAGAAACTGGTACATTAACAGCTTCTTCGTTGTCCAACACATAACTTGGTGTACTTGAATCTCATAAAAGTAAGCCTTTGGTAACTTTAACTTTGTTAATTTTGCACAATAATACTATTTAGTGAAACAACTTATACCAAAGAAAGTTTGCTGAAATGGTAAGATTATCCTTACTTTATGTAACTTTGTTATCAAGATTATCCTTACTTTATGTAACTTTGTTATCAAGATTATCCTTACTTTATGTAACTTTGTTATCAAGATTATCCTTACTTTATGTAACTTTGTTATCAAGATTATCCTTACTTTATGTAACTTTGTTATCAAAATTATCCTTACTTTATGTAACTTTGTTATCAAGATTATCCTTACTTTATGTAACTTTGTTATCAAGATTATTCTTACTTTATGTAACTTTGTTATCAAGATTTATCTTACTTTATGTAACTTTGTTGTCAAGATTTATCTTACTTTATGTTACTTGTTATCTCTATAGTTAAGTCACCTTATATAATGGAACGTTGTTATCACAATTTATCTTTACTTAATGTAACTTGGCTATCAAGATTTATCTTACTATATGTAACTTATCATCTCTATAGTTAGGTCACCTTATATAATGGAACGTTGTTAACAAAGTTAATATTTACTTAATGTAACTTGGCTATCAAGATTTATCTTACTTTATGTAACTTGTTATCTCTATAGTTAAGTCACCTTATATAATGGAACGTTGTTATCAAAATTTGTCTTTACTTAATGTAACTTGGCTATCAAGATTTATCTTACTATATGTAACTTGTTATCTCTATAGTTAAGTCACCTTATATAATGGAACGTTGTTATCAAAATTTATCTTTACTTAATGTAACTTGGCTATCAAGATTTATCTTACTTAATGTAACTTGTTATCTTTATAGTTAAGTCACCTTATATAATGGAACGTTGTTATCAAAATTTATCTTTGCTTAATGTAACTTGGCTATCAAGATTTATCTTACTATATGTAACTTGTTATCTCTATAGTTAAGTCACCTTATATAATGGAACGTTGTTATCAAAATTTATCTTTACTTAATGTAACTTGGCTATCAAGATTTATCTTACTTAATGTAACTTGTTATCTCTATAGTTAAGTCACTTTATATAATGGAACGTTGTTATCAAAATTTATCTTTACTTAATGTAACTTGGCTATCAAGATTTATCTTACTTAATGTAACTTGTTATCTCTATAGTTAAGTCAACTTATATAATAGAACGTTGTTATCAAAATTTATCTTTACTTAATGTAACTTGGCTATCAAGATTTATCTTACTTAATGTAACTTGTTATCTCTATAGTTAAGTCACCTTATATAATGGAACGTTGTTATCAAAATTTATCTTTACTTAATGTAACTTGGCTATCAAGATTTATTTTAATATATATATAACTTGTTATCTCTATAGTTAAGTCACCTTATATAATGGAACGTTGTTATCAAAATTTATCTTTACTTAATGTAACTTGGCTATCAAGATTTATCTTTACTTAATGTAACTTGGTTATCAAGATTTATCTTACTATATGTAACTTGTTATCTCTATAGTTAAGTCACCTTATATAATGGAACGTTGTTATCAAAATTTATCTTTACTTAATGTAACTTGGCTATCAAGATTTATCTTACTTAATGTAACTTGTTATCTCTATAGTTAAGTCACTTTATATAATGGAACGTTGTTATCAAAATTTATCTTTACTTAATGTAACTTGTTATTTCTGTAGTTAAGTCACTTTATATAATGGAACGTTGTTATCAAAATTTATCTTACTATATATAACTTGTTATCTCTATAGTTAAGTCACCTTATATAATGGAACGTTGTTATCAAAATTTATCTTTACTTAATGTAACTTGGCTATCAAGATTTATCTAAATATATGTAACTTGTTATCTCTATAGTTAAGTCACCTTATATAATGGAACGTTGTTATCAAAATTTATCTTTACTTAATGTAACTTGGCTATCAAGATTTATCTTACTTAATGTAACTTGTTATCTCTATAGTTAAGTCACCTTATATAATGGAACGTTGTTATCAAAATTTATCTTTACTTAATGTAACTTGGCTATCAAGATTTATCTTACTTAATGTAACTTGTTATCTTTATAGTTAAGTCACCTTATATAATGGAACGTTGCTATCAAGATTTATCTTACTTAATGTAACTTGTTACCTCTATAGTTAAGTCACCTTATATAATGGAACGTTGTTATCAAAATTTATCTTTACTTAATGTAACTTGGCTATCAAGATTTATCTTTACTTAATGTAACTTGGTTATCAAGATTTATCTTACTATATGTAACTTGTTATCTCTATAGTTAAGTCACTTTATATAATGGAACGTTGTTATCAAAATTTATCTTTACTTAATGTAACTTGGCTATCAAGATTTATCTTACTTAATGTAACTTGTTATCTCTATAGTTAAGTCACCTTATATAATGGAACGTTGTTATCAAAATTTATCTTTACTTAATGTAACTTGGCTATCAAAATTTATCTTACTTAATGTAACTTGTTATCTTTATAGTTAAGTCACCTTATATAATGGAACGTTGTTATCAAAATTTATCTTTACTTAATGTAACTTGGCTATCAAGATTTATCTTACTTAATGTAACTTGTTATCTTTATAGTTAAGTCACCTTATATAATGGAACGTTGTTATCAAAATTTATCTTTACTTAATGTAACTTGGCTATCAAGATTTATCTTACTATATATAACTTGTTATCTCTATAGTTAAGTCACCTTATATAATGGAACGTTGTTATCAAAATTTATCTTTACTTAATGTAACTTGGCTATCAAGATTTATCTTACTATATGTAACTTGTTATCTCTATAGTTAAGTCACCTTATATAATGGAACGTTGTTATCAAAATTTATCTTTACTTAATGTAACTTGGTTATCAAGATTTATCTTACTATATGTAACTTGTTATCTCTATAGTTAAGTCACCTTATATAATGGAACGTTGTTATCAAAATTTATCTTTACTTAATGTAACTTGGCTATCAAGATTTATCTTACTATATGTAACTTGTTATCTCTATAGTTAAGTCACCTTATATAATGGAACGTTGTTATCAAAATTTATCTTTACTTAATGTAACTTGATTATCAAGATTTATCTTACTATATGTAACTTGTTATCTCTATAGTTAAGTCACCTTATATAATGGAACGTTGTTATCAAAATTTATCTTTGCTTAATGTAACTTGGTTATCAAGATTTATCTTACTATATATAACTTGTTATCTCTATAGTTAAGTCACCTTATATAATGGAACGTTGTTATCAAAATTTATCTTTACTTAATGTAACTTGGCTATCAAGATTTATCTTACTATATGTAACTTGTTATCTCTATAGTTAAGTCACCTTATATAATGGAACGTTGTTATCAAAATTTATCTTTACTTAATGTAACTTGGCTATCAAGATTTATCTTTACTTAATGTAACTTGGTTATCAAGATTTATCTTACTATATGTAACTTGTTATCTCTATAGTTAAGTCACCTTATATAATGGAACGTTGTTATCAAAATTTATCTTTACTTAATGTAACTTGGCTATCAAGATTTATCTTACTTAATGTAACTTGTTATCTCTATAGTTAAGTCATCTTATATAATGGAACGTTGTTATCAAAATTTATCTTACTTAATGTAACTTGTTATTTCTGTAGTTAAGTCACTTTATATAATGGAACGTTGTTATCAAAATTTATCTTTACTTAATGTAACTTGTTATTTCTATAGTTAAGTCACCTTATATAATGGAACGTTGTTATCAAAATTTATCTTTACTTAATGTAACTTGTTATCTTTATAGTTAAGTCACCTTATATAATGGAACGTTGCTATCAAGATTTATCTTACTTAATGTAACTTGTTACCTCTATAGTTAAGTCACCTTATATAATGGAACGTTGTTATCAAAATTTATCTTTACTTAATGTAACTTGGCTATCAAGATTTATCTTTACTTAATGTAACTTGGTTATCAAGATTTATCTTACTATATGTAACTTGTTATCTCTATAGTTAAGTCACTTTATATAATGGAACGTTGTTATCAAAATTTATCTTTACTTAATGTAACTTGGCTATCAAGATTTATCTTACTTTATGTAACTTGTTATCTCTATAGTTAAGTCACCTTATATAATGGAACGTTGTTATCAAAATTTATCTTTACTTAATGTAACTTGGCTATCAAGATTTATCTTACTATATGTAACTTGTTATCTCTATAGTTAAGTCACCTTATATAATGGAACGTTGTTATCAAAATTTATCTTTACTTAATGTAACTTGGCTATCAAGATTTATCTTAATATATGTAACTTGTTATCTCTATAGTTAAGTCACCTTATATAATGGAACGTTGTTATCAAAATTTATCTTTACTTAATGTAACTTGGCTATCAAGATTTATCTTACTATATGTAACTTGTTATCTCTATAGTTAAGTCACCTTATATAATGGAACGTTGTTATCAAAATTTATCTTTGCTTAATGTAACTTGGTTATCAAGATTTATCTTACTATATATAACTTGTTATCTCTATAGTTAAGTCACCTTATATAATGGAACGTTGTTATCAAAATTTATCTTTACTTAATGTAACTTGGCTATCAAGATTTATCTTAATATATGTAACTTGTTATCTCTATAGTTAAGTCACCTTATATAATGGAACGTTGTTATCAAAATTTATCTTTACTTAATGTAACTTGGCTATCAAGATTTATCTTTACTTAATGTAACTTGGTTATCAAGATTTATCTTACTATATGTAACTTGTTATCTCTATAGTTAAGTCACCTTATATAATGGAACGTTGTTATCAAAATTTATCTTTACTTAATGTAACTTGGCTATCAAGATTTATCTTACTTAATGTAACTTGTTATCTCTATAGTTAAGTCATCTTATATAATGGAACGTTGTTATCAAAATTTATCTTACTTAATGTAACTTGTTATTTCTGTAGTTAAGTCACTTTATATAATGGAACGTTGTTATCAAAATTTATCTTTACTTAATGTAACTTGTTATTTCTATAGTTAAGTCACCTTATATAATGGAACGTTGTTATCAAAATTTATCTTTACTTAATGTAACTTGTTATCTTTATAGTTAAGTCACCTTATATAATGGAACGTTGCTATCAAGATTTATCTTACTTAATGTAACTTGTTACCTCTATAGTTAAGTCACCTTATATAATGGAACGTTGTTATCAAAATTTATCTTTACTTAATGTAACTTGGCTATCAAGATTTATCTTTACTTAATGTAACTTGGTTATCAAGATTTATCTTACTATATGTAACTTGTTATCTCTATAGTTAAGTCACTTTATATAATGGAACGTTGTTATCAAAATTTATCTTTACTTAATGTAACTTGGCTATCAAGATTTATCTTACTTATATGTAACTTGTTATCTCTATAGTTAAGTCACCTTATATAATGGAACGTTGTTATCAAAATTTATCTTTACTTAATGTAACTTGGCTATCAAGATTTATCTTACTATATGTAACTTGTTATCTCTATAGTTAAGTCACCTTATATAATGGAACGTTGTTATCAAAATTTATCTTTACTTAATGTAACTTGGCTATCAAGATTTATCTTACTATATGTAACTTGTTATCTCTATAGTTAAGTCACCTTATATAATGGAACGTTGTTATCAAAATTTATCTTTACTTAATGTAACTTGGCTATCAAGATTTATCTTACTATATGTAACTTGTTATCTCTATAGTTAAGTCACCTTATATAATGGAACGTTGTTATCAAAATTTATCTTTACTTAATGTAACTTGGCTATCAAGATTTATCTTTACTTAATGTAACTTGGTTATCAAGATTTATCTTACTATATGTAACTTGTTATCTCTATAGTTAAGTCACCTTATATAATGGAACGTTGTTATCAAAATTTATCTTTACTTAATGTAACTTGGCTATCAAGATTTATCTTACTTAATGTAACTTGTTATCTCTATAGTTAAGTCACCTTATATAATGGAACGTTGTTATCAAAATTTATCTTACTTAATGTAACTTGTTATTTCTGTAGTTAAGTCACTTTATATAATGGAACGTTGTTATAAAAATTTATCTTTACTTAATGTAATTTGTTATTTCTATAGTTAAGTCACCTTATATAATGGAACGTTGTTATCAAAATTTATCTTTACTTAATGTAACTTGTTATCTTTATAGTTAAGTCACCTTATATAATGGAACGTTGCTATCAAGATTTATCTTACTTAATGTAACTTGTTATCTCTATAGTTAAGTCACCTTATATAATGGAACGTTGTTATCAAAATTTATCTTTACTTAATGTAACTTGGCTATCAAGATTTATCTTTACTTAATGTAACTTGGTTATCAAGATTTATCTTACTATATGTAACTTGTTATCTCTATAGTTAAGTCACTTTATATAATGGAACGTTGTTATCAAAATTTATCTTTACTTAATGTAACTTGGCTATCAAGATTTATCTTACTTTATGTAACTTGTTATCTCTATAGTTAAGTCACCTTATATAATGGAACGTTGTTATCAAAATTTATCTTTACTTAATGTAACTTGGCTATCAAGATTTATCTTACTATATATAACTTGTTATCTCTATAGTTAAGTCACCTTATATAATGGAACGTTGTTATCAAAATTTATCTTTACTTAATGTAACTTGGCTATCAAGATTTATCTTAATATATGTAACTTGTTATCTCTATAGTTAAGTCACCTTATATAATGGAACGTTGTTATCAAAATTTATCTTTACTTAATGTAACTTGATTATCAAGATTTATCTTACTATATGTAACTTGTTATCTCTATAGTTAAGTCACCTTATATAATGGAACGTTGTTATCAAAATTTATCTTTACTTAATGTAACTTGGTTATCAAGATTTATCTTACTATATATAACTTGTTATCTCTATAGTTAAGTCACCTTATATAATGGAACGTTGTTATCAAAATTTATCTTTACTTAATGTAACTTGGCTATCAAGATTTATCTTAATATATGTAACTTGTTATCTCTATAGTTAAGTCACCTTATATAATGGAACGTTGTTATCAAAATTTATCTTTACTTAATGTAACTTGGCTATCAAGATTTATCTTTACTTAATGTAACTTGGTTATCAAGATTTATCTTACTATATGTAACTTGTTATCTCTATAGTTAAGTCACCTTATATAATGGAACGTTGTTATCAAAATTTATCTTTACTTAATGTAACTTGGCTATCAAGATTTATCTTACTTAATGTAACTTGTTATCTCTATAGTTAAGTCATCTTATATAATGGAACGTTGTTATCAAAATTTATCTTACTTAATGTAACTTGTTATTTCTGTAGTTAAGTCACTTTATATAATGGAACGTTGTTATCAAAATTTATCTTTACTTAATGTAATTTGTTATTTCTATAGTTAAGTCACCTTATATAATGGAACGTTGTTATCAAAATTTATCTTTACTTAATGTAACTTGTTATCTTTATAGTTAAGTCACCTTATATAATGGAACGTTGTTATCAAGATTTATCTTACTTAATGTAACTTGTTATCTCTATAGTTAAGTCACCTTATATAATGGAACGTTGTTATCAAAATTTATCTTTACTTAATGTAACTTGGCTATCAAGATTTATCTTTACTTAATGTAACTTGGTTATCAAGATTTATCTTACTATATGTAACTTGTTATCTCTATAGTTAAGTCACTTTATATAATGGAACGTTGTTATCAAAATTTATCTTTACTTAATGTAACTTGGCTATCAAGATTTATCTTACTTATGTAACTTGTTATCTCTATAGTTAAGTCACCTTATATAATGGAACGTTGTTATCAAAATTTATCTTTACTTAATGTAACTTGGCTATCAAGATTTATCTTACTATATGTAACTTGTTATCTCTATAGTTAAGTCACCTTATATAATGGAACGTTGTTATCAAAATTTATCTTTACTTAATGTAACTTGGCTATCAAGATTTATCTTACTTAATGTAACTTGTTATCTCTATAGTTAAGTCACCTTATATAATGGAACGTTGTTATCAAAATTTATCTTTACTTAATGTAACTTGGCTATCAAGATTTATCTTACTATATGTAACTTGTTATCTCTATAGTTAAGTCACCTTATATAATGGAACGTTGTTATCAAAATTTATCTTTACTTAATGTAACTTGTTATAGTTAAGTCACTTTATATAATGGAACGTTGTTATCAAAATTTATCTTTACTTAAGGTAACTTGTTATTTCTATAGTTAAGTCACCTTATATAATGGAACGTTGTTATCAAAATTTATCTTTACTTAATGTAACTTGTTATCTTTATAGTTAAGTCACCTTATATAATGGAACGTTGCTATCAAGATTTATCTTACTTAATGTAACTTGTTATCTCTATAGTTAAGTCACCTTATATAATGGAACGTTGTTATCAAAATTTATCTTTACTTAATGTAACTTGGCTATCAAGATTTATCTTTACTTAATGTAACTTGGTTATCAAGATTTATCTTACTATATGTAACTTGTTATCTCTATAGTTAAGTCACTTTATATAATGGAACGTTGTTATCAAAATTTATCTTTACTTAATGTAACTTGGCTATCAAGATTTATCTTACTTAATGTAACTTGTTATCTCTATAGTTAAGTCACCTTATATAATGGAACGTTGTTATCAAAATTTATCTTTACTTAATGTAACTTGGCTATCAAGATTTATCTTACTTAATGTAACTTGTTATCTCTATAGTTAAGTCACCTTATATAATGGAACGTTGTTATCAAAATTTATCTTTACTTAATGTAACTTGGCTATCAAGATTTATCTTAATAATGTAACTTGTTATTTCTATAGTTAAGTCACCTTATATAATGGAACGTTGTTATCAAAATTTATCTTTACTTAATGTAACTTGGCTATCAAGATTTATCTTACTATATGTAACTTGTTATCTCTATAGTTAAGTCACCTTATATAATGGAACGTTGTTATCAAAATTTATCTTTACTTAATGTAACTTGGCTATCAAGATTTATCTTACTATATGTAACTTGTTATCTCTATAGTTAAGTCACCTTATATAATGGAACGTTGTTATCAAAATTTATCTTTACTTAATGTAACTTGGCTATCAAGATTTATCTTACTATATGTAACTTGTTATCTCTATAGTTAAGTCACCTTATATAATGGAACGTTGTTATCAAAATTTATCTTTGCTTAATGTAACTTGGTTATCAAGATTTATCTTACTATATATAACTTGTTATCTCTATAGTTAAGTCACCTTATATAATGGAACGTTGTTATCAAAATTTATCTTTACTTAATGTAACTTGGCTATCAAGATTTATCTTAATATATGTAACTTGTTATCTCTATAGTTAAGTCACCTTATATAATGGAACGTTGTTATCAAAATTTATCTTTACTTAATGTAACTTGGCTATCAAGATTTATCTTTACTTAATGTAACTTGGTTATCAAGATTTATCTTACTATATGTAACTTGTTATCTCTATAGTTAAGTCACCTTATATAATGGAACGTTGTTATCAAAATTTATCTTTACTTAATGTAACTTGGCTATCAAGATTTATCTTACTTAATGTAACTTGTTATCTCTATAGTTAAGTCATCTTATATAATGGAACGTTGTTATCAAAATTTATCTTACTTAATGTAACTTGTTATTTCTGTAGTTAAGTCACTTTATATAATGGAACGTTGTTATCAAAATTTATCTTTACTTAATGTAACTTGTTATTTCTATAGTTAAGTCACCTTATATAATGGAACGTTGTTATCAAAATTTATCTTTACTTAATGTAACTTGTTATCTTTATAGTTAAGTCACCTTATATAATGGAACGTTGCTATCAAGATTTATCTTACTTAATGTAACTTGTTACCTCTATAGTTAAGTCACCTTATATAATGGAACGTTGTTATCAAAATTTATCTTTACTTAATGTAACTTGGCTATCAAGATTTATCTTTACTTAATGTAACTTGGTTATCAAGATTTATCTTACTATATGTAACTTGTTATCTCTATAGTTAAGTCACTTTATATAATGGAACGTTGTTATCAAAATTTATCTTTACTTAATGTAACTTGGCTATCAAGATTTATCTTACTTAATGTAACTTGTTATCTCTATAGTTAAGTCACCTTATATAATGGAACGTTGTTATCAAAATTTATCTTTACTTAATGTAACTTGGCTATCAAGATTTATCTTACTATATGTAACTTGTTATCTCTATAGTTAAGTCACCTTATATAATGGAACGTTGTTATCAAAATTTATCTTTACTTAATGTAACTTGGCTATCAAGATTTATCTTACTATATGTAACTTGTTATCTCTATAGTTAAGTCACCTTATATAATGGAACGTTGTTATCAAAATTTATCTTTACTTAATGTAACTTGGCTATCAAGATTTATCTTACTATATGTAACTTGTTATCTCTATAGTTAAGTCACCTTATATAATGGAACGTTGTTATCAAAATTTATCTTTACTTAATGTAACTTGGCTATCAAGATTTATCTTACTATATGTAACTTGTTATCTCTATAGTTAAGTCACCTTATATAATGGAACGTTGTTATCAAAATTTATCTTTACTTAATGTAACTTGGCTATCAAGATTTATCTTAATATATGTAACTTGTTATCTCTATAGTTAAGTCACCTTATATAATGGAACGTTGTTATCAAAATTTATCTTTACTTAATGTAACTTGGCTATCAAGATTTATCTTTACTTAATGTAACTTGGTTATCAAGATTTATCTTACTATATGTAACTTGTTATCTCTATAGTTAAGTCACCTTATATAATGGAACGTTGTTATCAAAATTTATCTTTACTTAATGTAACTTGGCTATCAAGATTTATCTTACTTAATGTAACTTGTTATCTCTATAGTTAAGTCACCTTATATAATGGAACGTTGTTATCAAAATTTATCTTCTTAATGTACTTAATGTCACTTTATATAATGGAACTTGTTATCAAAATTTATCTTACTTAATGTAACTTGTTATCTCTATAGTTAAGTCACCTTATATAATGGAACGTTGTTATCAAAATTTATCTTTACTTAATGTAACTTGTTATCTCTATAGTTAAGTCACCTTATATAATGGAACGTTGTTATCAAAATTTATCTTTACTTAATGTAACTTGGCTATCAAGATTTATCTTTACTTAATGTAACTTGGTTATCAAGATTTATCTTACTATATGTAACTTGTTATCTCTATAGTTAAGTCACCTTATATAATGGAACGTTGTTATCAAAATTTATCTTTACTTAATGTAACTTGGCTATCAAGATTTATCTTACTTAATGTAACTTGTTATCTCTATAGTTAAGTCACCTTATATAATGGAACGTTGTTATCAAAATTTATCTTTACTTAATGTAACTTGGCTATCAAGATTTATCTTACTATATGTAACTTGTTATCTCTATAGTTAAGTCACCTTATATAATGGAACGTTGTTATCAAAATTTATCTTTACTTAATGTAACTTGGCTATCAAGATTTATCTTACTTAATGTAACTTGTTATCTCTATAGTTAAGTCACCTTATATAATGGAACGTTGTTATCAAAATTTATCTTTACTTAATGTAACTTGGCTATCAAGATTTATCTTAATATATGTAACTTGTTATCTCTATAGTTAAGTCATCTTATATAATGGAACGTTGTTATCAAAATTTATCTTTACTTAATGTAACTTGGCTATCAATAGTTAAGTCACTTATATAATGGAACGTTGTTATCAAAATTTATCTTTACTTAAGGTAATTTGTTATTTCTATAGTTAAGTCACCTTATATAATGGAACGTTGTTATCAAAATTTATCTTTACTTAATGTAACTTGTTATCTTTATAGTTAAGTCACCTTATATAATGGAACGTTGCTATCAAGATTTATCTTACTTAATGTAACTTGTTACCTCTATAGTTAAGTCACCTTATATAATGGAACGTTGTTATCAAAATTTATCTTTACTTAATGTAACTTGGCTATCAAGATTTATCTTTACTTAATGTAACTTGGTTATCAAGATTTATCTTACTTATATGTAACTTGTTATCTCTATAGTTAAGTCACTTTATATAATGGAACGTTGTTATCAAAATTTATCTTTACTTAATGTAACTTGGCTATCAAGATTTATCTTACTATATGTAACTTGTTATCTCTATAGTTAAGTCACCTTATATAATGGAACGTTGTTATCAAAATTTATCTTTACTTAATGTAACTTGGCTATCAAGATTTATCTTACTATATGTAACTTGTTATCTCTATAGTTAAGTCACCTTATATAATGGAACGTTGTTATCAAAATTTATCTTTACTTAATGTAACTTGGCTATCAAGATTTATCTTACTTAATGTAACTTGTTATCTCTATAGTTAAGTCACCTTATATAATGGAACGTTGTTATCAAAATTTATCTTTACTTAATGTAACTTGGCTATCAAGATTTATCTTACTATATGTAACTTGTTATCTCTATAGTTAAGTCACCTTATATAATGGAACGTTGTTATCAAAATTTATCTTTACTTAATGTAACTTGGCTATCAAGATTTATCTTACTATATGTAACTTGTTATCTCTATAGTTAAGTCACCTTATATAATGGAACGTTGTTATCAAAATTTATCTTTACTTAATGTAACTTGGCTATCAAGATTTATCTTAATATATGTAACTTGTTATCTCTATAGTTAAGTCACCTTATATAATGGAACGTTGTTATCAAAATTTATCTTTACTTAATGTAACTTGGCTATCAAGATTTATCTTTACTTAATGTAACTTGGTTATCAAGATTTATCTTACTATATGTAACTTGTTATCTCTATAGTTAAGTCACCTTATATAATGGAACGTTGTTATCAAAATTTATCTTTACTTAATGTAACTTGGCTATCAAGATTTATCTTACTTAATGTAACTTGTTATCTCTATAGTTAAGTCACCTTATATAATGGAACGTTGTTATCAAAATTTATCTTACTTAATGTAACTTGTTATTTCTGTAGTTAAGTCACTTTATATAATGGAACGTTGTTATCAAAATTTATCTTTACTTAATGTAACTTGTTATTTCTATAGTTAAGTCACCTTATATAATGGAACGTTGTTATCAAAATTTATCTTTACTTAATGTAACTTGTTATCTTTATAGTTAAGTCACCTTATATAATGGAACGTTGCTATCAAGATTTATCTTACTTAATGTAACTTGTTATCTCTATAGTTAAGTCACCTTATATAATGGAACGTTGTTATCAAAATTTATCTTTACTTAATGTAACTTGGCTATCAAGATTTATCTTTACTTAATGTAACTTGGTTATCAAGATTTATCTTACTATATGTAACTTGTTATCTCTATAGTTAAGTCACTTTATATAATGGAACGTTGTTATCAAAATTTATCTTTACTTAATGTAACTTGGCTATCAAGATTTATCTTACTTAATGTAACTTGTTATCTCTATAGTTAAGTCACCTTATATAATGGAACGTTGTTATCAAAATTTATCTTTACTTAATGTAACTTGGCTATCAAGATTTATCTTACTATATGTAACTTGTCATCTCTATAGTTAAGTCACCTTATATAATGGAACGTTGCTATCAAAATTTATCTTTACTTAATGTAACTTGGCTATCAAAATTTATCTTACTTAATGTAACTTGTTATCTTTATAGTTAAGTCACCTTATATAATGGAACGTTGTTATCAAAATTTATCTTTACTTAATGTAACTTGGCTATCAAGATTTATCTTACTATATGTAACTTGTTATCTCTATAGTTAAGTCACCTTATATAATGGAACGTTGTTATCAAAATTTATCTTTACTTAATGTAACTTGGCTATCAAGATTTATCTTACTATAATGTAACTTGTTATCTCTATAGTTAAGTCACCTTATATAATGGAACGTTGTTATCAAAATTTATCTTTACTTAATGTAACTTGGCTATCAAGATTTATCTTACTTAATGTAACTTGTTATCTCTATAGTTAATCTTATATAATGGAACGTTGTTATCAAAATTTATCTTACTTAATGTAACTTGTTATCTCTATAGTTAAGTCACCTTATATAATGGAACGTTGTTATCAAAATTTATCTTTACTTAATGTAACTTGGCTATCAAGATTTATCTTACTATATGTAACTTGTTATCTCTATAGTTAAGTCACCTTATATAATGGAACGTTGTTATCAAAATTTATCTTTACTTAATGTAACTTGGCTATCAAGATTTATCTTAATATATATGTAACTTGTTATCTCTATAGTTAAGTCACCTTATATAATGGAACGTTGTTATCAAAATTTATCTTTACTTAATGTAACTTGGCTATCAAGATTTATCTTTACTTAATGTAACTTGGTTATCAAGATTTATCTTACTATATGTAACTTGTTATCTCTATAGTTAAGTCACCTTATATAATGGAACGTTGTTATCAAAATTTATCTTTACTTAATGTAACTTGGCTATCAAGATTTATCTTACTTAATGTAACTTGTTATCTCTATAGTTAAGTCACCTTATATAATGGAACGTTGTTATCAAAATTTATCTTTACTTAATGTACTTGTTATTTCTTGTTAAGTCACTTTATATAATGGAACGTTGTTATCAAAATTTATCTTACTATATATAACTTGTTATCTCTATAGTTAAGTCACCTTATATAATGGAACGTTGTTATCAAAATTTATCTTTACTTAATGTAACTTGGCTATCAAGATTTATCTTTAATGTAACTTGTTATCTCTATAGTTAAGTCACCTTATATAATGGAACGTTGTTATCAAAATTTATCTTTACTTAATGTAACTTGGCTATCAAGATTTATCTTTACTTAATGTAACTTGGTTATCAAGATTTATCTTACTATATGTAACTTGTTATCTCTATAGTTAAGTCACCTTATATAATGGAACGTTGTTATCAAAATTTATCTTTACTTAATGTAACTTGGCTATCAAGATTTATCTTACTTAATGTAACTTGTTATCTCTATAGTTAAGTCACCTTATATAATGGAACGTTGTTATCAAAATTTATCTTTACTTAATGTAACTTGGCTATCAAGATTTATCTTACTAATGTAACTTGTTATCTCTATAGTTAAGTCACCTTATATAATGGAACGTTGCTATCAAGATTTATCTTACTTAATGTAACTTGTTATCTCTATAGTTAAGTCACCTTATATAATGGAACGTTGTTATCAAAATTTATCTTTACTTAATGTAACTTGGCTATCAAGATTTATCTTTACTATATGTAACTTGTTATCAAGATTTATAGTTAAGTAACTTGTTATATAATGGAACGTTGTTATCAAAATTTATCTTTACTTAATGTAACTTGGCTATCAAGATTTATCTTACTTAATGTAACTTGTTATCTCTATAGTTAAGTCACCTTATATAATGGAACGTTGTTATCAAAATTTATCTTTACTTAATGTAACTTGGCTATCAAGATTTATCTTACTTAATGTAACTTGTTATCTCTATAGTTAAGTCACCTTATATAATGGAACGTTGTTATCAAAATTTATCTTTACTTAATGTAACTTGGCTATCAAGATTTATCTTACTTAATGTAACTTGTTATCTCTATAGTTAAGTCACCTTATATAATGGAACGTTGTTATCAAAATTTATCTTTACTTAATGTAACTTGGCTATCAATTTATCTAATGTAACTTGTTAATAGTTAAGTCACTAATGGTTATCAAGATTTATCTTACTATATGTAACTTGTTATCTCTATAGTTAAGTCACCTTATATAATGGAACGTTGTTATCAAAATTTATCTTTACTTAATGTAACTTGGCTATCAAGATTTATCTTACTATATGTAACTTGTTATCTCTATAGTTAAGTCACCTTATATAATGGAACGTTGTTATCAAAATTTATCTTTACTTAATGTAACTTGGCTATCAAGATTTATCTTTACTTATGTAACTTGGTTATCAAGATTTATCTTACTATATGTAACTTGTTATCTCTATAGTTAAGTCACCTTATATAATGGAACGTTGTTATCAAAATTTATCTTTACTTAATGTAACTTGGCTATCAAGATTTATCTTACTTAATGTAACTTGTTATCTCTATAGTTAAGTCACCTTATATAATGGAACGTTGTTATCAAAATTTATCTTTACTTAATGTAACTTGGCTATCAAGTTATTTATCTTACTTAATGTAACTTGTTATCTTTATAGTTATCTTATATAATGGAACGTTGCTATCAAGATTTATCTTACTTAATGTAACTTGTTATCTCTATAGTTAAGTCACCTTATATAATGGAACGTTGTTATCAAAATTTATCTTTACTTAATGTAACTTGGCTATCAAGATTTATCTTTACTTAATGTAACTTGGTTATCAAGATTTATCTTACTATATGTAACTTGTTATCTCTATAGTTAAGTCACTTTATATAATGGAACGTTGTTATCAAAATTTATCTTTACTTAATGTAACTTGGCTATCAAGATTTATCTTACTTAATGTAACTTGTTATCTCTATAGTTAAGTCACCTTATATAATGGAACGTTGTTATCAAAATTTATCTTTACTTAATGTAACTTGGCTATCAAGATTTATCTTACTTATGTAACTTGTTATCTCTATAGTTAAGTCACCTTATATAATGGAACGTTGTTATCAAAATTTATCTTTACTTAATGTAACTTGGCTATCAAGATTTATCTTACTTAATGTAACTTGTTATCTCTATAGTTAAGTCACCTTATATAATGGAACGTTGTTATCAAAATTTATCTTTACTTAATGTAACTTGGCTATCAAGATTTATCTTACTATATGTAACTTGTTATCTCTATAGTTAGATCACCTTATATAATGGAACGTTGCTATCAAAATTTATCTTTACTTAATGTAACTTGGCTATCAAGATTTATCTTACTATATATGTAACTTGTTATCTCTATAGTTAAGTCACCTTATATAATGGAACGTTGTTATCAAAATTTATCTTTACTTAATGTAACTTGGCTATCAAGATTTATCTTACTATATGTAACTTGTTATCTCTATAGTTAAGTCACCTTATATAATGGAACGTTGTTATCAAAATTTATCTTTACTTAATGTAACTTGGCTATCAAGATTTATCTTAATATATGTAACTTGTTATCTCTATAGTTAAGTCACCTTATATAATGGAACGTTGTTATCAAAATTTATCTTTACTTAATGTAACTTGGCTATCAAGATTTATCTTTACTTAATGTAACTTGGTTATCAAGATTTATCTTACTATATGTAACTTGTTATCTCTATAGTTAAGTCACCTTATATAATGGAACGTTGTTATCAAAATTTATCTTTACTTAATGTAACTTGGCTATCAAGATTTATCTTACTTAATGTAACTTGTTGACGTTGTTAAAAATTTATCTCTATAGTTAAGTCTTTATATAATGGAACGTTGTTATCAAAATTTATCTTACTATATGTAACTTGTTATCTCTATAGTTAAGTCACCTTATATAATGGAACGTTGTTATCAAAATTTATCTTTACTTAAGGTAATTTGTTATTTCTATAGTTAAGTCACCTTATATAATGGAACGTTGTTATCAAAATTTATCTTTACTTAATGTAACTTGTTATCTTATAGTTAAGTCACCTTATATAATGGAACGTTGTTATCAAGATTTATCTTACTTAATGTAACTTGTTATCTCTATAGTTAAGTCACCTTATATAATGGAACGTTGTTATCAAAATTTATCTTTACTTAATGTAACTTGGCTATCAAGATTTATCTTTACTTAATGTAACTTGGTTATCAAGATTTATCTTACTATATGTAACTTGTTATCTCTATAGTTAAGTCACCTTATATAATGGAACGTTGTTATCAAAATTTATCTTTACTTAATGTAACTTGGCTATCAAGATTTATCTTACTTAATGTAACTTGTTATCTCTATAGTTAAGTCACCTTATATAATGGAACGTTGTTATCAAAATTTATCTTTACTTAATGTAACTTGGCTATCAAGATTTATCTTCTTTATATGTAACTTGTTATCTCTATAGTTAAGTCACCTTATATAATGGAACGTTGTTATCAAAATTTATCTTTACTTAATGTAACTTGGCTATCAAGATTTATCTTACTATATGTAACTTGTTATCTCTATAGTTAAGTCACCTTATATAATGGAACGTTGTTATCAAAATTTATCTTTACTTAATGTAACTTGGCTATCAAGATTTATCTTACTATATGTAACTTGTCATCTGTATAGTTAGATCACCTTATATAATGGAACGTTGCTATCAAAATTTATCTTTACTTAATGTAACTTGGTTGTTATCAAAATTTAACTATCAAGATTTATCTTACTATATGTAACTTGTTATCTCTATAGTTAAGTCACCTTATATAATGGAACGTTGTTATCAAAATTTATCTTTTCAATGTAACTTTATCAAGATTTATCTTTACTTAATGTAACTTGTAACTTCTTATTATCTCTATAGTTAAGTCACCTTATATAATGGAACGTTGTTATCAAGATTTATCTTACTATATATGTAACTTGTTATCTCTATAGTTAAGTCACCTTATATAATGGAACGTTGTTATCAAAAATTTATCTTTACTTAATGTAACTTGGCTATCAAGATTTATCTTACTATATGTAACTTGTTATCTCTATAGTTAAGTCACCTTATATAATGGAACGTTGTTATCAAAATTTATCTTTACTTAATGTAACTTGGCTATCAAGATTTATCTTTACTTAATGTAACTTGTTATCTCTATAGTTAAGTCATCTTATATAATGGAACGTTGTTATCAAAATTTATCTTTACTTAATGTAACTTGAACATTTCAAGATTTATCTTAGTTTTACTTGTTACTATAGTTATATAATGGAACGTTGTTATCAAAATTTATCTTTACTTAATGTAACTTGTTATCTCTATAGTTAAGTCACCTTATATAATGGAACGTTGTTATCAAAATTTATCTTTACTTAATGTAACTTGGCTATCAAGATTTATCTTACTTAATGTAACTTGGTTTCAAGATTTATCTCTATAGTTAACTTGTCACCTTATATATAATGGAACGTTGTTATCAAAATTTATCTTTACTTAATGTAACTTGGCTATCAAGATTTATCTTACTATAATGTAACTTGTTATCTCTATAGTTAAGTCACCTTATATAATGGAACGTTGTTATCAAAATTTATCTTTACTTAATGTAACTTGGCTATCAAGATTTATCTTACTTATATGTAACTTGTTATCTCTATAGTTAAGTCACCTTATATAATGGAACGTTGTTATCAAAATTTATCTTTACTTAATGTAACTTGGCTATCAAATTTATCTTACTTAATGTAACTTGTTATCTCTTATAGTTGTCACCTTATATAATGGAACGTTGTTATCAAAATTTATCTTTACTTAATGTAACTTGGCTATCAAGATTTATCTTACTTAATGTAACTTGTTATCTCTATAGTTAAGTCACCTTATATAATGGAACGTTGTTATCAAAATTTATCTTTACTTAATGTAACTTGGTTATCAAGATTTATCTTTTACTATAATGTAACTTGTTATCTCTATAGTTAAGTCACCTTATATAATGGAACGTTGTTATCAAAATTTATCTTACTTAATGTAACTTGGCTATCAAGATTTATCTTAATAATGTAACTTGTTATCTCTATAGTTAAGTCACCTTATATAATGGAACGTTGTTATC
>NW_027467782.1:63683029-63748576 GCF_004210375.1 Tachypleus tridentatus | reverse complement strand
AATTGCTTAACTATAGAGGTAACAAGTTAAGCATTAAGTAAGATAAATCTTGATAACCGTTACATTATAGTAAGATAAATCTTGATAGCCAAGTTACATTAAGTAAAGATAAATTTTGATAACAACGTTCCATTATATAAGGTGACTTAACTATAGAGATAACAAGTTACATATAGTAAAGATAAACTAGACAACCAAGTTACATTAAGTAAGATAAATCTTGATAAGCCAAGTTACATTAAAAAAGATAAATTTTGATAACAACGTTCCATTATATAAGGTGACTTAACTATAGAGATAACAAGTTACATATATAGTAAGATAAATCTTGATAGCCAAGTTACATTAAGTAAAGATAAATTTTGATAACAACGTTCCATTATATAAGGTGACTTAACTATAGAGAGATAACAAGTTACATATAAGTAAGATAAATCTTGATAGAAAGCCAAGTTACATTAAGTAAAGATAAATTTTGATAACAACGTTCCATTATATAAGGTGACTTAACTATAGAGATAACAAGTTACATTAAGTAAGATAAATCTTTGATAGCCAAGTTACATTAAGCAAAGATAAATTTTGATAACAACGTTCCATTATATAAGGTGACTTAACTATAAAGATAACAAGTTACATTACGTAAGATAAATTTGATAGCCAAGTTACATTAAGTAAAAGATAAATTTTGATAACAACGTTCCATTATATAAGGTGACTTAACTATAGAGATAACAAGTTACATTAAGTAAGATAAATTTGATAGCCAAGTTACATTAAGTAAAGATAAATTTGATAACAACGTTCCAATTATATAAGGTGACTTAACTATAGAGATAACAAGTTACATTAGTAAGATAAATCTGATAGCCAAGATATATTAAGTAAAGATAAATTTTGATAACAACGTTCCATTATAAGGTGACTTAACTATAGAGATAACAAGTTACATTATAGTAAGATAAATCTTGATAGCCAAGTTACATTAAGTAAAGATAAATTTTGATAACCAAGTTCCATTATATATAAAAAGTGACTTAACTAGAGATAAATAAAGTTACGTTAGTAAAGTGATGCAACTTGATAACCAAGTTATATTAAGTAAAGATAACTTTTGATAGCCAAGCATTAAGTAAAGATAAATTTTGATAAATCTTCCATTATATAAGGTAAGATAAATCTTTGATAAAGTAAGATAAATCGTTCCATTATATATAAGGTGACTTAACTATAAAGATAACAAGTTACATTAAGTAAGATAAATCTTGATAGCCAAGTTACATTAAGTAAGATAAATCTTGATAGCCAAGTTACATTAAGTAAAGATAAATTTTGATAACAACGTTCCATTATATAAGGTGACTTAACTATAGAGATAACAAGTTACATTAAGTAAGATAAATCTTGATAGCCAAGTTACATTAAGTAAAGATAAATTTTGATAACAACGTTCCATTATATAAGGTGACTTAACTATAGAGATAACAAGTTACATATAAGTAAGATAAATCTTGATAACCAAGTTACATTAAGTAAAGATAAATCTTGATAGCCAAGTTACATTAAGTAAAGATAAATTTTGATAACAACGTTCCATTATATAAGGTGACTTAACTATAGAGATAACAAGTTACATATTAAGATAAATCTTGATAAGCAAGCCAAGTTACATTAAGTAAAGATAAATTTTGATAACAACGTTCCATTATATAAGGTGACTTAACTATAGAGATAAAAAGTTATATATAAAAGATAAATTTTGATAACAACGTTCCACTATATATAAGGTGACTTAACTACAGAGATAACAAGTTACATTAAGTAAGATAAATTTGATAGCCAAGTTACATTAAGTAAAGATAAATTTTGATAACAACGTTCCATTATATAAAGTGATCTAACTATAAAGATAACAAGTTACATTAAGTAAGGTGATAAATCTTAGATAACAAGTTACATTAAGTAAGATAAATTTTGATAACAACGTTCCATTATATAAGGTGACTTAACTATAGAGATAACAAGTTACATTAAGTAAGATAAATCTTGATAGCCAAGTTACATTATAAAGATAAATTTTGATAACAACGTTCCATTATATAAGGTGACTTAACTATAGAGATAACAAGTTACATTAAGTAAGATAAATCTTGATAGCCAAGTTACATTAAGTAAAAAGATAAATTTTGATAACAACGTTCCATTATATAAGGTGACTTAACTATAGAGATAACAAGTTACATATAGTAAGATAAATCTTGATAACCAAGTTACATTAAGTAAAGATAAATTTTGATAACAACGTTCCATTATATAAGGTGACTTAACTATAGAGGTACAAGTTATTAAGTAAGATAAATTTTGATAACAACGTTCCATTATATAAGGTAACTTAACTATAAAGAGGTAACAAGTTACATTAAGTAAAGATAAATCTTGATAACAAGTTACTAAGTAAGATAAATCTTGATAGCCAAGTTACATTAAGTAAAGATAAATTTTGATAACAACGTTCCATTATATAAGGTGACTTAACTATAGAGATAACAAGTTACATATAAGTAAGATAAATCTTGATAGCCAAGTTACATTAAGTAAAGATAAATTTTGATAACAACGTTCCATTATATAAGGTGACTTAACTATAGAGATAACAAGTTACATATAGTAAGATAAATCTTGATAACCAAGTTACATTAAGTAAAAGATAAATCTTGATAGCCAAGTTACATTAAAAAGATAAATTTTGATAACAACGTTCCATTATATAAGGTGACTTAACTATAGAGATAACAAGTTACATTATAGTAAGATAAATCTTGATAGCAAAGTTACATTAAGTAAAGATAAATTTTGATAACAACGTTCCATTATATAAGGTGACTTAACTATAGAGATAACAACAAGTTACATTAAAGATAAATTTTGATAACAACGTTCCATTATATAAAGTGACTTAACTACAGAAATAACAAGTTACATTAAGTAAAGATAAATTTTGATAACAACGTTCCATTATATAAGGTGACTTAACTATAGAGATAACAAGTTACATTAAGTAAGATAAATCTTGATAGCCAAGTTACATTAAGTAAAGATAAATTTTGATAACAACGTTCCATTATATAAGGTGACTTAACTATAGAGATAACAAGTTACATATAGTAAGATAAATCTTGATAACCAAGTTACATTAAGTAAAGATAAATCTTGATAGCCAAGTTACATTAAGTAAAGATAAATTTTGATAACAACGTTCCATTATATAAGGTGACTTAACTATAGAGATAACAAGTTATATATATATTAAGATAAATCTTGATAGCCAAGTTACATTAAATAAAGATAAATTTTGATAACAACGTTCCATTATATAAGGTGACCTAACTATAGAGATGACAAGTTACATATAGTAAAATAAATCTTGATAGCCAAGTTACATTAAGTAAAGATAAATTTTGATAACAACGTTCCATTATATAAGGTGACTTAACTATAGAGATAACAAGTTACATTAAGTAAGATAAATTTTGATAACAACGTTCTATTATATAAGTTGACTTAACTATAGAGATAACAAGTTACATTAAGTAAGATAAATCTTGATAGCCAAGTTACATTAAGTAAAGATAAATTTTGATAACAACGTTCCATTATATAAAGTGACTTAACTATAGAGATAACAAGTTACATTAAGTAAGATAAATCTTGATAGCCAAGTTACATTAAGTAAAGATAAATTTTGATAACAACGTTCCATTATATAAGGTGACTTAACTATAGAGATAACAAGTTACATATAGTAAGATAAATCTTGATAGCCAAGTTACATTAAGTAAAGATAAATTTTGATAACAACGTTCCATTATATAAGGTGACTTAACTATAGAGATAACAAGTTACATTAAGTAAGATAAATCTTGATAGCCAAGTTACATTAAGTAAAGATAAATTTTGATAACAACGTTCCATTATATAAGGTGACTTAACTATAGAGATAACAAGTTACATATAGTAAGATAAATCTTGATAGCCAAGTTACATTAAGTAAAGATAAATTTTGATAACAACGTTCCATTATATAAGGTGACTTAACTATAGAGATAACAAGTTACATAAAGTAAGATAAATCTTGATAGCCAAGTTACATTAAGTAAAGATAAATTTTGATAACAACGTTCCATTATATAAAGTGACTTAACTATAGAGATAACAAGTTACATATAGTAAGATAAATCTTGATATACCAAGTTACATTTAAGTAAAGATAAATCTTGATAGCCAAGTTACATTAAGTAAAGATAAATTTTGATAACAACGTTCCATTATATAAGGTGACTTAACTATAGAGATAACAAGTTACATATAAGTAAGATAAATCTTGATAAAACGTTCCATATAAGTAAGGTGACTAACTATAAAGATAACAAGTTACATTAAGTAAAGATAAATTTTGATAACAACGTTCCATTATATAAGGTGACTTAACTATAGAAATAACAAGTTACATTAAGTAAAGATAAATTTTGATAACAACGTTCCATTATATAAAGTGACTTAACTACAGAAATAACAAGTTACATTAAGTAAAGATAAATTTTGATAACAACGTTCCATTATATATAGATGACTTAACTATAGAGATAACAAGTTACATTAAGTAAGATAAATCTTGATAGCCAAGTTACATTAAGTAAAGATAAATTTTGATAACAACGTTCCATTATATAAGGTGACTTAACTATAGAGATAACAAGTTACATATAGTAAGATAAATCTTGATAACCAAGTTACATTAAGTAAAGATAAATCTTGATAGCCAAGTTACATTAAGTAAAGATAAATTTTGATAACAACGTTCCATTATATAAGGTGACTTAACTATAGAGATAACAAGTTACATATATTAAGATAAATCTTGATAGCCAAGTTACATTAAGTAAAGATAAATTTTGATAACAACGTTCCATTATATAAGGTGACTTAACTATAGAGATAACAAGTTATATATAGTAAGATAAATCTTGATAGCCAAGTTACATTAAGTAAAGATAAATTTTGATAGCAACGTTCCATTATATAAGGTGATCTAACTATACAGATGACAAGTTACATATAGTAAGATAAATCTTGATAATCAACGTTACATAGTAAAAGATAAATCTTGAAGTTACATTAAGTAAAGATAAATTTTGATAACAACGTTCCATTATATAAGGTGACTTAACTATAGAGATAACAAGTTACATATAGTAAGATAAATCTTGATAGCCAAGTTACATTAAGTAAAGATAAATTTTGATAACAACGTTCCATTATATAAGGTGACTTAACTATAGAGATAACAAGTTACATATAGTAAGATAAATCTTGATAACCAAGTTACATTAAGTAAAGATAAATTTTGATAACAACGTTCCATTATATAAGGTGACTTAACTATAGAGATAACAAGTTACATAAAGTAAGATAAATCTTGATAGCCAAGTTACATTAAGTAAAGATAAATTTTGATAACAACGTTCCATTATATAAGGTGACTTAACTATAGAGATAACAAGTTACATATAGTAAGATAAATCTTGATAAAAGTTACATTAAGAAAGATAAATCTTGATAGCCAAGTTACATTAAGTAAAGATAAATTTTGATAACAACGTTCCATTATATAAGGTGACTTAACTATAGAGATAACAAGTTACATTAAGTAAGATAAATCTTGATAGCAACGTTCCATTATATAAGGTGACTTAACTATAAAGATAACAAGTTACATTAAGTAAAGATAAATTTTGATAACAACGTTCCATTATAATAAGGTGACTTAACTATAGAAATAACAAATTATTAAGTAAAGATAAATTTTGATAACAACGTTCCATTAGTTACATAAGTAACTTAACTACAGAAATAACAAGTTACATTAAGTAAAGATAAATTTTGATAACAACGTTCCATTATATAAGGTGACTTAACTATAGAGATAACAAGTTACATATAGTAAGATAAATCTTGATAGCCAAGTTACATTAAGTAAAGATAAATTTTGATAACAACGTTCCATTATATAAGGTGACTTAACTATAAAGATAACAAGTTACATTAAGTAAGATAAATTTTGATAGCCAAGTTACATTAAGTAAATATAAATTTTGATAACAACGTTCCATTATATAAGGTGACTTAACTATAGAGATAACAAGTTACATATAGTAAGATAAATCTTGATAGCCAAGTTACATTAAGTAAAGATAAATTTTGATAACAACGTTCCATTATATAAGGTGACTTAACTATAGAGATAACAAGTTACATAAAGTAAGATAAATCTTGATAGCCAAGTTACATTAAGTAAAGATAAATTTTGATAACAACGTTCCATTATATAAAGTGACTTAACTATAGAGATAACAAGTTACATATAGTAAGATAAATCTTGATAACCAAGTTACATTAAGTAAAGATAAATCTTGATAGCCAAGTTACATTAAGTAAAGATAAATTTTGATAACAACGTTCCATTATATAAGGTGACTTAACTATAGAAGATAACAAGTTACATTAAGTAAAGATAAATTTTGATAACAACGTTCCATTATATAAGGTGACTTAACTATAGAAATAACAAATTACCTTAAGTAAAGATAAATTTTGATAACAACGTTCCATTATATAAAGTGACTTAACTACAGAAATAACAAGTTACATTAAGTAAGATAAATTTTGATAACAACGTTCCATTATATAAGATGACTTAACTATAGAGATAACAAGTTACATTAAGTAAGATAAATCTTGATAGCCAAGTTACATTAAGTAAAGATAAATTTTGATAACAACGTTCCATTATATAAGGTGACTTAACTATAGAGATAACAAGTTACATATAGTAAGATAAATCTTGATAACCAAGTTACATTAAGTAAAGATAAATCTTGATAGCCAAGTTACATTAAGTAAAGATAAATTTTGATAACAACGTTCCATTATATAAGGTGACTTAACTATAGAGATAACAAGTTACATATATTAAGATAAATCTTGATAGCCAAGTTACATTAAGTAAAGATAAATTTTGATAACAACGTTCCATTATATAAGGTGACTTAACTATAGAGATAACAAGTTATATATAGTAAGATAAATCTTGATACCAAGTTACATTAACCAAAGATAAATTTTGATAACAACGTTCCATTATATAAGGTGACTTAACTATAGAGATAACAAGTTACATATAGTAAGATAAATCTTGATAATCAAGTTACATTAAGTAAAGATAAATTTTGATAACAACGTTCCATTATATAAGGTGACTTAACTATAGAGATAACAAGTTACATATAGTAAGATAAATCTTGATAGCCAAGTTACATTAAGTAAAGATAAATTTTGATAACAACGTTCCATTATATAAGGTGACTTAACTATAGAGATAACAAGTTATATATAGTAAGATAAATCTTGATAGCCAAGTTACATTAAGTAAAGATAAATTTTGATAACAACGTTCCATTATATAAGGTGACTTAACTATAGAGATAACAAGTTACATAAAGTAAGATAAATCTTGATAGCCAAGTTACATTAAGTAAAGATAAATTTTGATAACAACGTTCCTTTATATAAAGTGACTTAACTATAGAGATAACAAGTTACATATAGTAAGATAAATCTTGATAACCAAGTTACATTAAGTAAAGATAAATCTTGATAGCCAAGTTACATTAAGTAAAGATAAATTTTGATAACAACGTTCCATTATATAAGGTGACTTAACTATAGAGGTAACAAGTTACATTAAGTAAGATAAATCTTGATAGCAACGTTCCATTATATAAGGTGACTTAACTATAAAGATAAACAAGTTACATTAAGTAAAGATAAATTTTGATAACAACGTTCCATTATATAAGGTGACTTAACTATAGAAATAACAAATTACCTTAAGTAAAGATAAATTTTGATAACAACGTTCCATTATATAAAGTGACTTAACTACAGAAATAACAAGTTACATTAAGTAAGATAAATTTTGATAACAACGTTCCATTATATAAGATGACTTAACTATAGAGATAACAAGTTACATTAAGTAAGATAAATCTTGATAGCCAAGTTACATTAAGTAAAGATAAATTTTGATAACAACGTTCCATTATATAAGGTGACTTAACTATAGAGATAACAAGTTACATATAGTAAGATAAATCTTGATAACCAAGTTACATTAAGTAAAGATAAATCTTGATAGCCAAGTTACATTAAGTAAAGATAAATTTTGATAACAACGTTCCATTATATAAGGTGACTTAACTATAGAGATAACAAGTTACATATATTAAGATAAATCTTGATAGCCAAGTTACATTAAGTAAAGATAAATTTTGATAACAACGTTCCATTATATAAGGTGACTTAACTATAGAGATAACAAGTTATATATAGTAAGATAAATCTTGATAAACCAAGTTACATTAAGTAAAGATAAATTTTGATAACAACGTTCCATTATATAAGGTGACTTAACTATAGAGATAACAAGTTACATATAGTAAGATAAATCTTGATAATCAAGTTACATTAAGTAAAGATAAATTTTGATAACAACGTTCCATTATATAAGGTGACTTAACTATAGAGATAACAAGTTATATATAGTAAGATAAATCTTGATTACCAAGTTACATTAAGCAAAGATAAATTTTGATAACAACGTTCCATTATATAAGGTGACTTAACTATAGAGATAACAAGTTACATATAGTAAGATAAATCTTGATAATCAAGTTACATTAAGTAAAGATAAATTTTGATAACAACGTTCCATTATATAAGGTGACTTAACTATAGAGATAACAAGTTACATATATTAAGATAAATCTTGATAGCCAAGTTACATTAAGTAAAGATAAATTTTGATAACAACGTTCCATTATATAAGGTGACTTAACTATAGAGATAACAAGTTATATATAGTAAGATAAATCTTGATAACCAAGTTACATTAAGCAAAGATAAATTTTGATAACAACGTTCCATTATATAAGGTGACTTAACTATAGAGATAACAAGTTACATAAAGTAAGATAAATCTTGATAGCCAAGTTACATTAAGTAAAGATAAATTTTGATAACAACGTTCCATTATATAAAGTGACTTAACTATAGAGATAACAAGTTACATATAGTAAGATAAATCTTGATAACCAAGTTACATTAAGTAAAGATAAATCTTGATAGCCAAGTTACATTAAGTAAAGATAAATTTTGATAACAACGTTCCATTATATAAGGTGACTTAACTATAGAGGTAACAAGTTACATTAAGTAAGATAAATCTTGATAGCAACGTTCCATTATATAAGGTGACTTAACTATAAAGATAACAAGTTACATTAAGTAAAGATAAATTTTGATAACAACGTTCCATTATATAAGGTGACTTAACTATAGAAATAACAAATTACCTTAAGTAAAGATAAATTTTGATAACAACGTTCCATTATATAAAGTGACTTAACTACAGAAATAACAAGTTACATTAAGTAAGATAAATTTTGATAACAACGTTCCATTATATAAGGTGACTTAACTATAGAGATAACAAGTTACATATAGTAAGATAAATCTTGATAGCCAAGTTACATTAAGCAAAGATAAATTTTGATAACAACGTTCCATTATATAAGGTGACTTAACTATAAAGATAACAAGTTACATTAAGTAAGATAAATTTTGATAGCCAAGTTACATTAAGTAAAGATAAATTTTGATAACAACGTTCCATTATATAAGGTGACTTAACTATAGAGATAACAAGTTACATATAGTAAGATAAATCTTGATAGCCAAGTTACATTAAGTAAAGATAAATTTTGATAACAACGTTCCATTATATAAGGTGACTTAACTATAGAGATAACAAGTTACATAAAGTAAGATAAATCTTGATAGCCAAGTTACATTAAGTAAAGATTAACTTTGTTAACAACGTTCCTTTATATAAAGTGACTTAACTATAGAGATAACAAGTTACATATAGTAAGATAAATCTTGATAACCAAGTTACATTAAGTAAAGATAAATCTTGATAGCCAAGTTACATTAAGTAAAGATAAATTTTGATAACAACGTTCCATTATATAAGGTGACTTAACTATAGAGGTAACAAGTTACATTAAGTAAGATAAATCTTGATAGCAACGTTCCATTATATAAGGTGACTTAACTATAAAGATAACAAGTTACATTAAGTAAAGATAAATTTTGATAACAACGTTCCATTATATAAGGTGACTTAACTATAGAAATTACAAATTACCTTAAGTAAAGATAAATTTTGATAACAACGTTCCATTATATAAAGTGACTTAACTACAGAAATAACAAGTTACATTAAGTAAGATAAATTTTGATAACAACGTTCCATTATATAAGATGACTTAACTATAGAGATAACAAGTTACATTAAGTAAGATAAATCTTGATAGCCAAGTTACATTAAGTAAAGATAAATTTTGATAACAACGTTCCATTATATAAGGTGACTTAACTATAGAGATAACAAGTTACATATAGTAAGATAAATCTTGATAACCAAGTTACATTAAGTAAAGATAAATCTTGATAGCCAAGTTACATTAAGTAAAGATAAATTTTGATAACAACGTTCCATTATATAAGGTGACTTAACTATAGAGATAACAAGTTACATATATTAAGATAAATCTTGATAGCCAAGTTACATTAAGTAAAGATAAATTTTGATAACAACGTTCCATTATATAAGGTGACTTAACTATAGAGATAACAAGTTATATATAGTAAGATAAATCTTGATTACCAAGTTACATTAAGCAAAGATAAATTTTGATAACAACGTTCCATTATATAAGGTGACTTAACTATAGAGATAACAAGTTACATATAGTAAGATAAATCTTGATAATCAAGTTACATTAAGTAAAGATAAATTTTGATAACAACGTTCCATTATATAAGGTGACTTAACTATAGAGATAATAAGTTACATATATTAAGATAAATCTTGATAGCCAAGTTACATTAAGTAAAGATAAATTTTGATAACAACGTTCCATTATATAAGGTGACTTAACTATAGAGATAACAAGTTATATATAGTAAGATAAATCTTGATAACCAAGTTACATTAAGGAAAGATAAATTTTGATAACAACGTTCCATTATATAAGGTGACTTAACTATAGAGATAACAAGTTACATAAAGTAAGATAAATCTTGATAGCCAAGTTACATTAAGTAAAGATTAATTTTGATAACAACGTTCCTTTATATAAAGTGACTTAACTATAGAGATAACAAGTTACATATAGTAAGATAAATCTTGATAACCAAGTTACATTAAGTAAAGATAAATCTTGATAGCCAAGTTACATTAAGTAAAGATAAATTTTGATAACAACGTTCCATTATATAAGGTGACTTAACTATAGAGGTAACAAGTTACATTAAGTAAGATAAATCTTGATAGCAACGTTCCATTATATAAGGTGACTTAACTATAAAGATAACAAGTTACATTAAGTAAAGATAAATTTTGATAACAACGTTCCATTATATAAGGTGACTTAACTATAGAAATAACAAATTACCTTAAGTAAAGATAAATTTTGATAACAACGTTCCATTATATAAAGTGACTTAACTACAGAAATAACAAGTTACATTAAGTAAGATAAATTTTGATAACAACGTTCCATTATATAAGATGACTTAACTATAGAGATAACAAGTTACATTAAGTAAGATAAATCTTGATAGCCAAGTTACATTAAGTAAAGATAAATTTTGATAACAACGTTCCATTATATAAGGTGACTTAACTATAGAGATAACAAGTTACATATAGTAAGATAAATCTTGATAACCAAGTTACATTAAGTAAAGATAAATCTTGATAGCCAAGTTACATTAAGTAAAGATAAATTTTGATAACAACGTTCCATTATATAAGGTGACTTAACTATAGAGATAACAAGTTACATATAGTAAGATAAATCTTGATAGCCAAGTTACATGAAGCAAAGATAAATTTTGATAATAACGTTCCATTATATAAGGTGACTTAACTATAAAGATAACAAGTTACATTAAGTAAGATAAATTTTGATAGCCAAGTTACATTAAGTAAATATAAATTTTGATAACAACGTTCCATTATATAAGGTGACTTAACTATAGAGATAACAAGTTACATATAGTAAGATAAATCTTGATAGCCAAGTTACATTAAGTAAAGATAAATTTTGATAACAACGTTCCATTATATAAGGTGACTTAACTATAGAGATAACAAGTTACATAAAGTAAGATAAATCTTGATAGCCAAGTTACATTAAGTAAAGATTAACTTTGTTAACAACGTTCCTTTATATAAAGTGACTTAACTATAGAGATAACAAGTTACATATAGTAAGATAAATCTTGATAACCAAGTTACATTAAGTAAAGATAAATCTTGATAGCCAAGTTACATTAAGTAAAGATAAATTTTGATAACAACGTTCCATTATATAAGGTGACTTAACTATAGAGGTAACAAGTTACATTAAGTAAGATAAATCTTGATAGCAACGTTCCATTATATAAGGTGACTTAACTATAAAGATAACAAGTTACATTAAGTAAAGATAAATTTTGATAACAACGTTCCATTATATAAGGTGACTTAACTATAGAAATTACAAATTACCTTAAGTAAAGATAAATTTTGATAACAACGTTCCATTATATAAAGTGACTTAACTACAGAAATAACAAGTTACATTAAGTAAGATAAATTTTGATAACAACGTTCCATTATATAAGATGACTTAACTATAGAGATAACAAGTTACATTAAGTAAGATAAATCTTGATAGCCAAGTTACATTAAGTAAAGATAAATTTTGATAACAACGTTCCATTATATAAGGTGACTTAACTATAGAGATAACAAGTTACATATAGTAAGATAAATCTTGATAACCAAGTTACATTAAGTAAAGATAAATCTTGATAGCCAAGTTACATTAAGTAAAGATAAATTTTGATAACAACGTTCCATTATATAAGGTGACTTAACTATAGAGATAATAAGTTACATATATTAAGATAAATCTTGATAGCCAAGTTACATTAAGTAAAGATAAATTTTGATAACAACGTTCCATTATATAAGGTGACTTAACTATAGAGATAACAAGTTATATATAGTAAGATAAATCTTGATTACCAAGTTACATTAAGCAAAGATAAATTTTGATAACAACGTTCCATTATATAAGGTGACTTAACTATAGAGATAACAAGTTACATATAGTAAGATAAATCTTGATAATCAAGTTACATTAAGTAAAGATAAATTTTGATAACAACGTTCCATTATATAAGGTGACTTAACTATAGAGATAATAAGTTACATATATTAAGATAAATCTTGATAGCCAAGTTACATTAAGTAAAGATAAATTTTGATAACAACGTTCCATTATATAAGGTGACTTAACTATAGAGATAACAAGTTATATATAGTAAGATAAATCTTGATAACCAAGTTACATTAAGGAAAGATAAATTTTGATAACAACGTTCCATTATATAAGGTGACTTAACTATAGAGATAACAAGTTACATAAAGTAAGATAAATCTTGATAGCCAAGTTACATTAAGTAAAGATTAACTTTGTTAACAACGTTCCTTTATATAAAGTGACTTAACTATAGAGATAACAAGTTACATATAGTAAGATAAATCTTGATAACCAAGTTACATTAAGTAAAGATAAATCTTGATAGCCAAGTTACATTAAGTAAAGATAAATTTTGATAACAACGTTCCATTATATAAGGTGACTTAACTATAGAGGTAACAAGTTACATTAAGTAAGATAAATCTTGATAGCAACGTTCCATTATATAAGGTGACTTAACTATAAAGATAACAAGTTACATTAAGTAAAGATAAATTTTGATAACAACGTTCCATTATATAAGGTGACTTAACTATAGAAATAACAAATTACCTTAAGTAAAGATAAATTTTGATAACAACGTTCCATTATATAAAGTGACTTAACTACAGAAATAACAAGTTACATTAAGTAAGATAAATTTTGATAACAACGTTCCATTATATAAGATGACTTAACTATAGAGATAACAAGTTACATTAAGTAAGATAAATCTTGATAGCCAAGTTACATTAAGTAAAGATAAATTTTGATAACAACGTTCCATTATATAAGGTGACTTAACTATAGAGATAACAAGTTACATATAGTAAGATAAATCTTGATAACCAAGTTACATTAAGTAAAGATAAATCTTGATAGCCAAGTTACATTAAGTAAAGATAAATTTTGATAACAACGTTCCATTATATAAGGTGACTTAACTATAGAGATAATAAGTTACATATATTAAGATAAATCTTGATAGCCAAGTTACATTAAGTAAAGATAAATTTTGATAACAACGTTCCATTATATAAGGTGACTTAACTATAGAGATAACAAGTTATATATAGTAAGATAAATCTTGATAACCAAGTTACATTAAGCAAAGATAAATTTTGATAACAACGTTCCATTATATAAGGTGACTTAACTATAGAGATAACAAGTTACATATAGTAAGATAAATCTTGATAATCAAGTTACATTAAGTAAAGATAAATTTTGATAACAACGTTCCATTATATAAGGTGACTTAACTATAGAGATAACAAGTTACATATATTAAGATAAATCTTGATAGCCAAGTTACATTAAGTAAAGATAAATTTTGATAACAACGTTCCATTATATAAGGTGACTTAACTATAGAGATAACAAGTTATATATAGTAAGATAAATCTTGATAACCAAGTTACATTAAGCAAAGATAAATTTTGATAACAACGTTCCATTATATAAGGTGACTTAACTATAGAGATAACAAGTTACATATAGTAAGATAAATCTTGATAATCAAGTTACATTAAGTAAAGATAAATTTTGATAACAACGTTCCATTATATAAGGTGACTCAACTATAGAGATAACAAGTTATATATAGTAAGATAAATCTTGATAGCCAAGTTACATTAAGCAAAGATAAATTTTGATAACAACGTTCCATTATATAAGGTGACTTAACTATAAAGATAACAAGTTACATTAAGTAAGATAAATTTTGATAGCCAAGTTACATTAAGTAAAGATAAATTTTGATAGCAACGTTCCATTATATAAGGTAACTTAACTATAAAGATAACAAGTTACATTAAGTAAGATAAATTTTGATAGCCAAGTTACATTAAGTAAGATAAATTTTGATAACAACGTTCCATTATATAAGGTGACTTAACTATAGAGATAACAAGTTACATTAAGTAAGATAAATCTTGATAGCCAAGTTACATTAAGTAAAGATAAATTTTGATAACAACGTTCCATTATATAAAGTGACTTAACTATAGAGATAACAAGTTACATATAGTAAGATAAATCTTGATAACCAAGTTACATTAAGTAAAGATAAATCTTGATAGCCAAGTTACATTAAGTAAAGATAAATTTTGATAACAACGTTCCATTATATAAGGTGACTTAACTATAGAGGTAACAAGTTACATTAAGTAAGATAAATCTTGATAGCAACGTTCCATTATATAAGGTGACTTAACTATAAAGATAACAAGTTACATTAAGTAAGATAAATCTTGATAGCCAAGTTACATTAAGTAAAGATAAATTTTGATAACAACGTTCCATTATATAAGGTGACTTAACTATAGAGATAACAAGTTACATTAAGTAAGATAAATCTTGATAGCCAAGTTACATTAAGTAAAGATAAATTTTGATAACAACGTTCCATTATATAAGGTGACTTAACTATAGAGATAACAAGTTACGTATATTTAGATAAATCTTGATAGCCAAGTTACATTAAGTAAAGATAAATTTTGATAACAACGTTCCATTATATAAGGTGACTTAACTATAGAGATAACAAGTTATATATAGTAAGATAAATTTTGATAACAACGTTCCATTATATAAAGTGACTTAACTACAGAAATAACAAGTTACATTAAGTAAAGATAAATTTTGATAACAACGTTCCATTATATAAAGTGACTTAACTATAGAGATAACAAGTTACATTAAGTAAGATAAATCTTGATAGCCAAGTTACATTAAGTAAAGATAAATTTTGATAACAAAGTTCCATTATATAAGGTGACTTAACTATAGAGATAACAAGTTACATATAGTAAGATAAATCTTGATAACCAAGTTACATTAAGTAAAGATAAATCTTGATAGCCAAGTTACATTAAGTAAAGATAAATTTTGATAACAACGTTCCATTATATAAGGTGACTTAACTATAGAGATAACAAGTTATATATATAGTAAAATAAATCTTGATAGCCAAGTTACATTAAGTTAAGATAAATTTTGATAACAACGTTCCATTACATAAGGTGACTTAACTATAGAGATAACAAGTTACATTAAGTAAGATAAATCTTGATAGCCAAGTTACATTAAGTAAAGATAAATTTTGATAACAACGTTCTATTATATAAGTTGACTTAACTATAGAGATAACAAGTTACATTAAGTAAGATAGATCTTGATAGCCAAGTTACATTAAGTAAAGATAAATTTTGATAACAACGTTCCATTATATAAAGTGACTTAACTATAGAGATAACAAGTTACATTAAGTAAGATAAATCTTGATAGCCAAGTTACATTAAGTAAAGATAAATTTTGATAACAACGTTCCATTATATAAGGTGACTTAACTATAGAGGTAACAAGTTACATATAGTAAGATAAATCTTGATAGCCAAGTTACATGAAGCAAAGATAAATTTTGATAACAACGTTCCATTATATAAGGTGACTTAACTATAAAGATAACAAGTTACATTAAGTAAGATAAATTTTGATAGCCAAGTTACATTAAGTAAATATAAATTTTGATAACAACGTTCCATTATATAAGGTGACTTAACTATAGAGATAACAAGTTACATATAGTAAGATAAATCTTGATAGCCAAGTTACATTAAGTAAAGACAAATTTTGATAACAACGTTCCATTATATAAGGTGACTTAACTATAGAGATAACAAGTTACATAAAGTAAGATAAATCTTGATAGCCAAGTTACATTAAGTAAAGATTAACTTTGTTAACAACGTTCCATTATATAAGGTGACCTAACTATAGAGATGATAAGTTACATATAGTAAGATAAATCTTGATAGCCAAGTTACATTAAGTAAAGATAAATTGTGATAAGAACGTTCCATTATATAAGGTGACTTAACTATAGAGATAACAAGTAACATAAAGTAAGATAAATCTTGACAACAAAGTTACATAAAGTAAGATAAATCTTGATAACAAAGTTACATAAAGTAAGAATAATCTTGATAACAAAGTTACATAAAGTAAGGATAATCTTGATAACAAAGTTACATAAAGTAAGGATAATTTTGATAACAAAGTTACATAAAGTAAGGATAATCTTGATAACAAAGTTACATAAAGTAAGGATAATCTTGATAACAAAGTTACATAAAGTAAGGATAATCTTGATAACAAAGTTACATAAAGTAAGGATAATCTTGATAACAAAGTTACATAAAGTAAGGATAATCTTACCATTTCAGCAAACTTTCTTTGGTATAAGTTGTTTCACTAAATAGTATTATTGTGCAAAATTAACAAAGTTAAAGTTACCAAAGGCTTACTTTTATGAGATTCAAGTACACCAAGTTATGTGTTGGACAACGAAGAAGCTGTTAATGTACCAGTTTCTTGATGTATACAATAGCTACTTGGACGAGATACATCAAAATGTGCTATAGAAGTAACATTCAAACTAGTGTAGTTCTAGAGATGGTGGTAGGTGTCATTGACTAACTGCCTCTAGTGTATCATTTAAAAGTAGGGACAGTTAGGCACAGATTGCCCTTGTGGGGCCTTACGTGAAATTCTTAAACAAAATAAGTAAACTGGGGTTGAAACAACACTTTTAAGAAATCTAAGATGGAAATTATTTGCTCTGATGAAAAACTAAACCTGATGATCACCCGTCCCTGCAAAAGTCCAATAGTCACCTGATACCGTAAATCGTTTTGTTGGTCACTTTCACAGAATTGGAAAGAATTTTAGAAAGAAAACAACATAACGTTAGCGCCATCTAAAATCTCGTTACGCGTAAAAAAATATATATATTTTTATAATCCTTCAAAGCTGAACTGCGATGTGAAAGTAACTATAGTATGATAAGTGTTTTCACATATGATGGATCTTTGGTGTACATTGTTTTGCATGTCAAACTTTTTTTCTCAAAAATATTTGCCAGCGATGGAATTTATAGCAAATATTAAAAACGGTCCCTTAAAAAAATATTTCTAATTTTTCATCATAAAAACAAACAAACTAAATGTTACATAACTACTAAAAATACTGAAGCTCTCGTTCCGGTTAGATTATCTTATGAAAATATAGTCATATCCATAGTGCATTAACATTATTAAAACGTATACAAGTTTAATGTGATTCATTACTTAGGAGAATTAACATAGAATACATGAAGACGAAACTTGGTAAAGCATGGTAAAATGTTCTGGCACTTTACTTGTTTATAGTTTTTATAGTTGTGTATATTAATTAATCAAACGTTTTAAAGTTTTTACTTTGCAGTGTATATGAAACATGTAGTAGTTCTCATACTATAAAATATTAGTAATGTTCAAAATGTTTAATAGTTTTTAAACTAGAGTGTATTAATATAAATTTAATCATTTTAGAGTTTTTTTATAATAATCATAACGTTTTAAATATTTGTATAAATATTAATCAAAACGTTCAGAAGTTTTTAAACTAAAGTGCTTTAATTCAAATTGACACTTGTAAAAATTTTTAAACAAGAATATTTATGAAACGTTTTTAAACCGATTAAACACGTTCGAAACCCTCAAACACTACCTGAAGACTTTATAACTTCATGTTATATATAGGGATTATTCCACCTCGATAATTTCTTGAACGACGCTGAGTTATTTACTTTTATTCTTTTAACACACCGACAACTTCGTATGGGAAGGAAGGGATATTTTGTGGTACAGAACGGATTCGAAATAGGTTTGATAGCTTCAGAGGAACTGAATATGTCTTAGACGACAGTAATTATCAATTAATAGTTTCTTGGTATTCCAGAATACTGTTAATTATTGTTATTAATGCGTAGTGCAACAACACTCTAGCTAAGAAGAACATAATTTAGAAGTAGAATACTGGAGAGAATGAATCATGTAAGGTTTACTGAAGCCACATGCTGGTATCATAAAAATATATCTTAATATTATTTAAAGCCTATATTAGGTACGATCAGTGTTACCGACTGCTTCATAAAATCTCTTAAAGAGATCAATACCATTTGCATTTGTTCATTTTATGGCCTGTGTTTATTCGAGTAACGGATTATCTGAGTAGCCATATTAGGCTTAAGTAGTACAAATAAAGTGTTCTTACATTTAATATAGGTTGTTATAGGACTTGGGAAAATCCATTTTTCTCTCCATTTTTTGTCGAGATATCACATAAATTGAACTGTCTTCCACATGTGTAAAAGATACATCATTAATGAAAGTCTTATGGTGGTAACGACGTCCGTAACCATCTTTCGTTTCTGGTCATAATGACCAACTATGATAGCAATATTAATAACGCCTAATGTACATTTTATAATTTTACTCCGGACAGAACAGTAGATTTTGGTATCTATTGGGATTCAAGAATAATTTTTAGACTTTAACTATTGACAGAATAGTATGTTGTTATGAACAGAACGTGGTTTTTAAACTTTTACTAAAGATTCAAACGTAGCTTTTAGAAATTGACTACAGATACAAGCGTAGAGCTCAATATTTCACTGTTAATACAAATGAAAACTTTCCTAATCAGCTGCAGTATGTATAAACAGTAGTGTCGTGTATGAAGGATCGTGTTATATTTGAGTTGAAAATGAACGTAGAAACATCTACATTTCAATCAACCTGTATATTTCAGATATGAATGTTCCCGCGAGTGTTCGCGTTGTCTCCATCTTCGCTATTTCTGTAGAAGTAACGGGTGGAGATTATTGAAGTTCTCTGCCTACAAGTGAACCAAACCTAAAAGTAATCCCTCTAACGAACGAGAGAAGAACTACTGAGTTGTTCTGAGTGTTATTTTTTAACTGTACGAGAAACAAATAGAACAAGAAGTAATTAGGAAGATTATAGTGTAATAGATTGTGGCAACAAAGGAAACTCACCTCAAGGCGAATTTTATTTGACCATAAAAACATGTTTACGTGTGTTCACATTAATATTATTATTACTTTACATTTAATGAGAATAGCATTCAAATTTATCATCACGTGACAGATGAAAGTTGAAATCTCGCTTGGAAATAATTCAATTACATTCGTGAAAGTACATTCTAATTAATTTTTCTTTGTTTAAAAAATTAATTGTGATATTTAAATAATACATTACATTTCATCCTGAAGAAAATGGGCATAAGTTCTAGTGAATAGACTATAACAACATTATATACATGTAACACTAAAAGAAAGCTAATACATCTATTTCTTAACCCTAACTTCTTCTGCTACATTTTATAAACAATTATTAAATATCTGAACCACATGATATTTAAAAGAATAAGTTGTCTTATGCCATCAATAAGATAAATTGTCTTATACCATTCCAATAATAATAATAATATATTCCTATATCATTCCATAAATAAATGAAATTCTTCTATACCATTCCAACAGTTAAGGAAATTGTTCCAAACCGTTCCAACAATAAAATGACTTGTCCAATTTAATCCAACAATTTTCTCAACTCGCAATCTGAGGGTCGCGGGCCCGAATCCCGGTCGCACCAAACATACTTGTCTTTTCAGCCGTGGGGGCGTTATAAAGTGACAGTAAATCACACTGTTAGTTGGTAAAAGCGTAGTACAAGGTTTGGCGGTGGGTGGTGTTGAACAATTTTGTTCAGATTATCTTACAAGATTAAAGAAAGGTATAGATTTTTGAGAGATTAATTACATTCACGAAAATTAAAATGTCTTGTTTCGGTTTTAATTAATTACAAAATATAGTAGACAAAATAATACACAATTGCATTTAAATTGTTATTGTAATATTATTTTCTTTTTGGTTTGGCTTTTGACATGGAGTTCCCGTCGTGTTCCTAGAGAAGCTTAAACTATGAGAAAGTAGGCTGGAAACAATAACATTGTTGTCGTACTCACTCAGGGTTTGGTTTTAATCAAGTTATTTGAGACCATGGTAAACGAAACCGGTAACTGATGTATTAGGAATTTTCAATAGATTTGATATCACACTATAGACTTGCACAGAAACAAAATGATGTTCCCTGTATATTTTGCACGTCCTCGCTACAGTTGGAAATGATATTGTTAACTAAGTGCTGATAGATTAAAAAGTTGTCTTTGAATATAATGCAAGAGATTGACAATACTGTGTGTTCCAATAATTAAAATATAGCTTTATACATAGCGAAGTTTGCTTTCTAACTGGAAATTATTTCAAATTCACGAAAGAGTCTTAATGAAAACTACTAACACTATACAATATTTATATAGGCCATTTATATATACTGAGAGGCATTAAAACATAACAACGTACCTACAGTTAAACAATTTTAATACGCTATGTTAAACATAAGTTTTGAATGTACATATCACGAAATCATCATGTATTTGCACTACACAATATTCATATTTGATTAGAAACTGCAGATAAACAGTTCAGTCAGGTTTTTAACGTCCAGAACACTAATAACGGATGTGTCCTCCATTCGCCTCCAGAAAAGCCTGGAAACTGCGTGGCCTAGATGTCACCAGATTCTCAATCTGCCTCTAGGGATAATGTCCCACTCAGCCAAACGTGCTGCATGTAGTTCAGCGAGATAGCTGGAGACAGGATCCCGGTGACGGACGCTCTGATCCAGAATGTCCCAGAGATCCTCAACGGGATTCATATCGTGCGAATATGGAGGCCAGTCCAGAACATTTACATTGTTGTCACTCAAACGATTTGTACACACCCTTGCCGTGTTCGGACGTGCATTGTCGTGCATGAAGGTGCACCCCCAATTGTGTCGCCACCCCGGCTGTTGTCACCTCTGTCATTAGCATCCCGACCGCCTGATCTCTGCTTTCTTGCGTCAGCAGTAACATCTTTCTTTGTGGTGAAACCAAACTTGTAAAACACGGCATCTTATAGTCTGAAGGAACAGTGTGTAGTACGTACAAAAGTTTTTCCACATTCTCACATTATGTACCACAGCAAGAGACGGGTACGTTTTGACAGGTTTAAATACTGATACGTAGTCACACTGATTAAAATGATCTGAACAACTGAACTGTTTTCAGAGAATACTCATGATTAAAACCCAGGCGTGTTTGTACCGTTATTGTTCAACCTGTATGAAACAACTCATTTCATTACTTGTTGTGTTTTTAATGCCACTCAGTATGTACATATCTATATATGTGTATAAAAACGTTTTATTTATTTTGACACAAAATATATTGAGTCTCAAAATGGAAATTTCGTTGTGGTTTTGGTCCCTGTAGTAATTCCTTCAACTGAGAGTGAACGTTCTATTTCTCTACAAACGTTACTGCTGTTGGGTGGAAATAAAACATCAAGTTAATAATAGTAATTTTATCAATGAAATTTTTAGTCGTTCAAAACAATTTCGTGTAACAATATAATTTAAATAACGTCTTTGTGTTTCTGCTCCAATTTACAGCTAAGTGAAAAATGGATTAATTTCTTAACGCGAACTGCCTTTAGTCGTTAACTTACCTACGGAATTATTTAAAAGTTCTTATATTTTTAGTGTTGTACTTTCTTTTAATAACTGCTTTCCATTTTTATCTAAGCATATGTATTTAAGACTAACCTAACTATCATAAACTGTTGAGAGTACGGACAAAAATACTATAAACAATGAAAATACACAAATTAAACAATGCATTATAATTGTTATGATGTGAACTCCTTTCATTGCCTCTCAACACGATTATAATTAATTATACTTATTATCACACATTAGTGTGAGGTTTGTTACATTTCTAACACTACATATTTTACCTAGCCTTCAGGAAGTGTTATAAATTATAATTAATTATACTTATTATCACACATTAGTATGAGGTTTGTTACATTTCTAACACTACATATTTTACCTAGCCTTCAGGAAGTGTTATAAATTATAATTAATTATACTTATTATCACACATTAGTATGAGGTTTGTTACATTTTTAACACTACATATTCTACCTAGCCTTCAGGAAGTGTTATAAATTATAATTAATTATACTTATTATCACACATTAGTGTGAGGTTTGTTACATTTCTAACACTACATATTTTACCTAGCCTTCAGGAAGTGTTATAAATTATAATTAATTATACTTATTATCACACATTAGTATGAGGTTTGTTACATTTTTAACACTACATATTTTACCTAGCCTTCAGGAAGTGTTATAAATTATAATTAATTATACTTATTATCACACATTAGTATGAGGTTTGTTACATTTCTAACACTACATATTTTACCTAGCCTTCAGGAAGTGTTATAAATTATAATTAATTATACTTATTATCACACATTAGTATGAGGTTTGTTACATTTTTAACACTACATATTTTACCTAGCCTTCAGGAAGTGTTATAAATTATAATTAATTATACTTATTATCACACATTAGTATGAGGTTTGTTACATTTCTAACACTACATATTTTACCTAGCCTTCAGGAAGTGTTATAAATTATAATTAATTATACTTATTATCACACATTAGTATGAGGTTTGTTACATTTTTAACACTACATATTCTACCTAGCCTTCAGGAAGTGTTATAAATTATAATTAATTATACTTATTATCACACATTAGTATGAGGTTTGTTACATTTTTAACACTACATATTCTACCTAGCCTTCAGGAAGTGTTATAAATTATAATTAATTATACTTATTATCACACATTAGTATGAGGTTTGTTACATTTCTAACACTACATATTTTACCTAGCCTTCAGGAAGTGTTATAAATTATAATTAATTATACTTATTATCACACATTAGTATGAGGTTTGTTACATTTTTAACACTACATATTCTACCTAGCCTTCAGGAAGTGTTATAAATTATAATTAATTATACTTATTATCACACATTAGTATGAGGTTTGTTACATTTCTAACACTACATATTTTACCTAGCCTTCAGGAAGTGTTATAAATTATAATTAATTATACTTATTATCACACATTAGTATGAGGTTTGTTACATTTTAACACTACATATTCTACCTAGCCCTCAGGAAGTGTTATAAATTATAATTAATTATACTTATTATCGGACATTAGTATTAGGTTTGTTACATTTCTAACACTACATATTCTACCTAGCCTTCAGGAAGTGTTATAAATTATAATTAATTATACTTATTATCACACATTAGTATGAGGTTTGTTACATTTCTAACACTACATATTCTACCTAGCCCCTCAGGAAGTATTATAAATTATAATTAATTATACTTATTATCGGACATTAGTATGAGGTTTGTTACATTTCTAACACTACATATTCTACCTAGCCCTCAGGAAGTATTATAAATTATAATTAATTATACTTATTATCACACATTAGTATGAGGTTTGTTACATTTCTAACACTACATATTCTACCTAGCCTTCAGGAAGTGTTATAAATTATAATTAATTATACTTATTATCGGACATTAGTATTAGGTTTGTTACATTTCTAACACTACATATTCTACCTAGCCTTCAGGAAGTGTTATAAATTATAATTAATTATACTTATTATCACACATTAGTATGAGGTTTGTTACATTTTTAACACTACATATTTTACCTAGCCTTCAGGAAGTGTTATAAATTATAATTAATTATACTTATTATCACACATTAGTATGAGGTTTGTTACATTTTTAACACCACATATTCTACCTAGCCTTCAGGAAGTGTTATAAATTATAATTAATTATACTTATTATCACACATTAGTATGAGGTTTGTTACATTTCTAACACTACATATTTTACCTAGCCTTCAGGAAGTGTTATAAATTATAATTAATTATACTTATTATCACACATTAGTATGAGGTTTGTTACATTTTTAACACTACATATTCTACCTAGCCTTCAGGAAGTGTTATAAATTATAATTAATTATACTTATTATCACACATTAGTATGAGGTTTGTTACATTTCTAACACTACATATTTTACCTAGCCTTCAGGAAGTGTTATAAATTATAATTAATTATACTTATTATCACACATTAGTATGAGGTTTGTTACATTTTTAACACTACATATTCTACCTAGCCCTCAGGAAGTGTTATAAATTATAATTAATTATACTTATTATCGGACATTAGTATTAGGTTTGTTACATTTCTAACACTACATATTCTACCTAGCCTTCAGGAAGTGTTATAAATTATAATTAATTATACTTATTATCACACATTAGTATGAGGTTTGTTACATTTCTAACACTACATATTCTACCTAGCCCTCAGGAAGTATTATAAATTATAATTAATTATACTTATTATCGGACATTAGTATGAGGTTTGTTACATTTCTAACACTACATATTCTACCTAGCCCTCAGGAAGTATTATAAATTATAATTAATTATACTTATTATCACACATTAGTATGAGGTTTGTTACATTTCTAACACTACATATTCTACCTAGCCTTCAGGAAGTGTTATAAATTATAATTAATTATACTTATTATCGGACATTAGTATTAGGTTTGTTACATTTCTAACACTACATATTCTACCTAGCCTTCAGGAAGTGTTATAAATTATAATTAATTATACTTATTATCACACATTAGTATGAGGTTTGTTACATTTTTAACACTACATATTTTACCTAGCCTTCAGGAAGTGTTATAAATTATAATTAATTATACTTATTATCACACATTAGTATGAGGTTTGTTACATTTTTTACACCCACATATTCTACCTAGCCTTCAGGAAGTGTTATAAATTATAATTAATTATACTTATTATCACACATTAGTATGAGGTTTGTTACATTTCTAACACTACATATTTTACCTAGCCTTCAGGAAGTGTTATAAATTATAATTAATTATACTTATTATCACACATTAGTATGAGGTTTGTTACATTTTTAACACTACATATTCTACCTAGCCTTCAGGAAGTGTTATAAATTATAATTAATTATACTTATTATCACACATTAGTATGAGGTTTGTTACATTTCTAACACTACATATTTTACCTAGCCTTCAGGAAGTGTTATAAATTATAATTAATTATACTTATTATCACACATTAGTATGAGGTTTGTTACATTTTTAACACTACATATTCTACCTAGCCCTCAGGAAGTGTTATAAATTATAATTAATTATACTTATTATCGGACATTAGTATTAGGTTTGTTACATTTCTAACACTACATATTCTACCTAGCCCTCAGGAAGTGTTATAAATGAGAAGAATGTATAATATTGATATTCCAACCACATTATATCAGTTATATCCATTGGTGACGACGTATTTCGTTCCAACCCAACAGCGTTCTCACCACTAATCTGTGTTAGTTTCAGCTAGTCTGATAACAAGTTAGTTACTAACTATTATATATTATTGGATATAAACTATCAATCAGTTAGCATCTCATGTTTCGATTGCTGTCTTCAGGAAACGTATGAGGAATATTGTGCTAAATGGTGTGAACACCATAGACATACATGACCTGTTTATCTACAATAACCCATCACATCATAATGACGTGCGTGAGTATGATTCACCCACAACAGAAAGAAAGAGAAAAGTTAATCTAACATCAAAGTCAGCGAAACTCAGGTTTACATAATTATTTGAGTTTAACGCATAGCTGCAGATACATTATGGGTTTTATGTATGCCGCGAGGATCGATCCTCAAATGTTAGCATTTTTAGGCTTCAAGCGAGCCAGATATGAGATTGTTTAAGTAAAATAAATGTGTTCGAAACCCACTAAGAAAATAGAAACATAAAACGTGCTATTCCTAATTGGAGATAAAAACTCTATAATAAACATATTTATATGCTTATGTTGAAGTAAACTTATATTTATAGGATTTTTAAAAATATGTAGACTATTTAAGAAACAGAATTGTATCAAATTAGAGAATTACAATAATACTTTACAGTCGATATTATAATTTTAATTAGTAATAAAGTTAAGCGTTTCGTGTCTTCATATAGAACTTTTCTACTGTTCTAATCATATAAATCATTCAGATACATATAAAACATCAAGACTCTTCAACGTAACAAAAAATAAACTTTTACTTTGAATTTTACATGTAATAAAACTAGACTAGAGAACTATTTTAAAAAATCATTACAACCACGTGTTTGTCTCTAGGTCTTATTAAAAATCATTACAATCGTTTGTTTGTCTCTGTGTCTTACAGACTTGCTCCTGTAAGGAGCTTTCTGCTCGCAGCTTCAATTCCTAGAACTCGGTTTAATAGGGTTTCTAAGGAGAATACTTATATTGATATTATGGTTGCCTTGAATATCATTTGTTAAGGGACGATTAATAATATAAATATGTATTTATTATCATTTCTATAAGATTATATGTAGGCACGTCTCCACGGAAAATTACTATAATTTTTAAAATCGCAAATCCAGTAGAAGTGAAAACAAAATTATTTTTAATGATTTTCCTGGTAAAATATTTTATGCTTTTAGAGCAACTTACTAAAGTGAAGACTGAATTTTGTAACTTGTGTCTCTGAATGTCAACTTGGTTTTTTGTCTCTAAATGTCAACCTGGTTTTCTGTCTCTCAATGTCAACTTGGTCTTCTGTCTCTGAATGTCAACCTGGTTTTCTCTTTCTCAATGTCAACCTGGTTTTCTGTCTCTGAATGTCAACCTAGTTTTCTGTCTCTGAATGTCAACCTGGTTTTCTGTCTCTGAATGTCAACTTGGTTTTCTGTCTCTGAATGTCAACTTGGTTTCTGTCTCTCAAAGTCAACTTGGTCTTCTGTCTCTGAATGTCAACCTGATTTCTTCTCTGAATGTCAACCTGGTTTTCTGTCTCTGAATGTCAACTTGGTTTTCTGTCTCTGAATGTCAACTTGGTTTTCTGTCTCTCAATGTCAACTTGGTCTTCTGTCTCTGAATGTCAACCTGGTTTTCTGTCTCTGAATGTCAACCTGGTTTTCTGTCTCTGAATGTCAACTTGGTTTTCTGTCTCTGAATGTCAACTTGGTCTTCTGTCTCTGAATGTCAACCTGGATTTCTTCTCTGAATGTCAACTTGGTTTTCTGTCTCTGAATGTCAACTTGGTTTTCTGTCTCTGAATGTCAACCTGGTTTTCAGACTTCTGAGACATTTGTTTTTTAATTCTCATACATTTAACATACAGAGACGCCGTCATTTCAAACAGTGGAAGGTCTTCATTTCCCGTTTCTATTCAAACAGTGCAAGGTCTTCATTTCCCGCTTCTATTCAAACAGTGTAAGATCTTCATTTCCCGCTTCTATCCAAACAGTGTAAGGTCTTTCTTACACTATTTTTAATTATTTTTATAGAAGAAGTCATAAATTCAACCATGAGTGGATATAGACATATACGTAACTATGTACGAATGCAAACATACATGTAACCATGTTAGTGCTGTATATGGAGACATGAATGTACCTATGTCAGTGTTCTGTATACATATGAAGATGTAGCAAAATCGTACCAAAGAAGTCAAAGTGTATGTAATCTTATCTACTTATAATCTCTGTTTACCTCTTTACTAATCAACACAAATATAACTGTTTCTACTAGTCTTGAATATTCTGAGGACTCTGTGCCAACTAACAAACCAAATACAAATATTCAACACGAAGACTCTGTGTCAACTGACGAACTAGAAACAAATATTCAACACAAAGACTCTGTGTCAACTGACGAACTAGAAACAAATATTCAACACAAAGACTCTGTGTCAACAAACAAACCAAAAACAAATATTCAACACGAAGACTCTGTGTCAACTGACGAACTAGAAACAAATATTCAACACGAAGACTCTGTGTCAACTGACGAACTAGAAACAAATATTCAACACGAAGACTCTGTGTCAACTGACGAACTAGAAACAAATATTCAACACGAAGACTCTGTGTCAACTGACGAACTAGAAACAAATATTCAACACAAAGATTCTGTGTCAACTGACGAACTAGAAACAAATATTCAACACGAAGACTCTGTGTCAACTGACGAACTAGAAACAAATATTCAACACGAAGACTCTGTGTCAACTGACGAACTAGAAACAAATATTCAACACGAAGACTCTGTGTCAACTGACGAACTAGAAACAAATATTCAACACAAAGATTCTGTGTCAACAAACAAACCAAAAACAAATATTCAACACGAAGACTCTGTGTCAACTGACGAACTAGAAACAAATATTCAACACGAAGACTCTGTGTCAACTGACGAACTAGAAACAAATATTCAACACGAAGACTCTGTGTCAACTGACGAACTAGGAACAATTATTCAACACGAAGACTCTGTGTCAACTGACGAACTAGGAACAAATATTCAACACGAAGACTCTGTATCAACTGACGAACTAGAAACAAATATTCAACACAAAGATTCTGTGTCAACAAACAAACCAAAACAAATATTCAACACGAAGACTCTGTGTCAACTGACGAACTAGAAACAAATATTCAACACGAAGACTCTGTGTCAACTGACGAACTAGAAACAAATATTCAACACGAAGACTCTGTGTCAACTGACGAACTAGGAACAATTATTCAACACGAAGACTCTGTATCAACTGACGAACTAGGAACAATTATTCAACACGAAGACTCTGTGTCAACTGACGAACTAGAAACAAATATTCAACACGAAGACTCTGTGTCAACTGACGAACTAGGAACAAATATTCAACGTTATTCATTCTGGTTTTCATTATCACCAAATAATCATCTGTCAAGTCGTGTACAAGAATATCTTTGTTTAACTTTAGCATTAAAATCTACTTTATTCTGATTATGATTAATCCAGATAATCCTGTGAAACAGCAGTACGTCTGTAGATAATCCTGTGGAACAGCAGTACGTCTGCAGACTTAAAACGCTAGAAACCGAGTTTCGATACCCAATACTATTTTTTCTCTATCTCGTACTTAAAAGTTTGTTTGTTTGTTTAGAATTAAGTACAAAGCTACACAATGGGCTATCTGGGCTCAACCCACCACGGGTATCGAAATCCGGTTTTTAGCAGTGTGATTCCGTAGATATACTGTTGTACCACTGGTACATACTTAAAAGACGTTTCAAAAATGACGTCAACAAGTTCGTGAATTAGAAAATTAGTGTTTAGGTGAGGAATTGGGCAGCTAATTTAGAGTGAGGGTTCATGTTTGTTTGATTCTAAATAAATACGCAGTGTGTGCACCACGAGTATCAAAACATGGTTGGTAGCATTATAAGCCTTTAGGTCCTTCGTTGAAGGCTAAGAGCTCATACAGTTTGTTTAAATGTATTTATCTTCCTAAATTAATAGTAGAGTATAAATGGGACATGATTAACTTTTAATATTCGTTATAGATGTGTTTAAAAATCAATATTTTTCTATATATGTATAATAAATGTTTAAGGTTTGTATGGAAGTTGAATATGTCTATAATATAAAATAATTAACTTTATATTAATTTCTATATTCATTTATCTATCATAGTTAAACAAGTTATTATCTTATACTGTATCGATCGTGCGAAAGAAGAACAAAGTTTCTTAGATGTTCTTGTAACATTACATTTCCAGATCTGACTGACAATGGAGATTCCGCATGGCCAGGTGGCTAAGGTGCTCGATTCGCAACTTGAGAGTCGCGGGTTCGAATTTCCGTCACACCAACATGCTTGCCCTTTCAGCCGTGGGGCGTTATAAAGTAATGGTCAATCCCACTATTCGTTGGTAAAAGAGTAGCCCAAGAGTTGGCGGTGGGTGGTAATGATTAGTTGTCTTACACGGTTAAATTAGAGACGTGTAGCTTTGCGCGAAATTCGAAACAAAAACACTGAAAATGACAGCCTCGGTGTTTTAATAAAGATGTATGTCTTATAATAAAGATGTATATCTCATAATAAAGATATATACCTAATAATAAAAATGTATATCTTATAATAAAGATGTATATTTTATAATAAAGTTGTATATCTTATAATAAAGATGTATATCTCATAATAAAGATATATACCTTATAATAAAGATGTATATCTTATAATAAGGATATATACCATATAATAAAATGTATATCTTATAATAAAGATGTATATTTAATAATAAAGTTGTATATCTTGTAATAAAGTTGTATATCTTGTAATAAAGATGTATATCTTATTCGTTATAAAGCAACATTCATAAGAGAAAATACGTTTCAAGCAGCAGAGAAGAGAAATCGTTGGCAAAGCTTGTTTATAATGTATGAAAAGCCGAAAGCATTTAGGACCAGACTCAGATACGTTTTATATTTGAAAAGGCTTGACATGGCCAGGTGGTTAAGGCACTCGACTCGTAATCTGAGGGTCGCGGGTTTTAATCCCCGTCACACGAAACATGCTCGCCCTTTCAGCCGTGAAAGCGTTATATTGTTGAGGTTAATTCCACTATTCGTTGGTAAAAGAGTAGCCCAAGAGTTGGCGGTGGGTGGTGATGACTAGTGGCTGAGCGATAATTTTAAAGGCTTAACACGCTAAAACCTGGTTTAGATATCCGTGGTGGGCACAACAAAAATAGCCCACTGTGTAACTTTGTACTTGATGAAACAGATGGTTTCACTTAAAACTAGGCGTTCTAATTAGTGTTTCGATATATTCGTTTATTGAAGACATATATACATATGATCAACAATTTAAGTAGGTGTGCGTGAGGCTGAAATTACTTTAGTTATTAGCTTTCAAAATGCAAAATGTTGTTGAAATATTGCAAAAATAAAAAAGAGATGGAGCCACACTCTGTTGGTCAATATATATAAGCATGAAAAAATTTTAAAACAGCACAAACGTGATAAACAAATAAACATGAGTGACATTATTTCGAAGTTTATATTCCTCATTCTGAACTATAAAAAGCGCTTCACAAGCGCTACTTTCAATGTAAGAAGTGAGAATGTATTGTAGAATTTAATGTCAATGATAATTTAATTATGGGGTTCTAAAAACTGTGACATATGGAAAAATTACAGAAATTCTTGATTTTAATGAATGAACAATTTCGTGGATATATTTAGATTATTGCTTATCTTATAAGAGAAAATGTCTGCTTTACCGTAAAATTGTTGAACACGGTATTTCAAATGGCTTACATCAAGGTATCAGGTCTATTATTGAAATAAATGAAATGTTTATTTGTTTTGAAATTCGTGCTAAGCTATACGAGAACTATTCGCACTAGCCGTCCCTATTAGGAATGTAAGACTCGAGGAAAGTCAGCTAGTCTTCGCCACCCACCCAGCTATACGAGAACTATTCGCACTAGCCGTCCCTATTAGGAATGTAAGACTCGAGGAAAGTCAGCTAGTCATCGCCACCCACCCAGCTATACGAGAACTATTCGCACTAGCCGTCCCTATTAGGAATGTAAGACTCGAGGAAAGTCAGCTAGTCATCGCCACCCACCCAGCTATACGAGAACTATTCGCACTAGCCGTCACTATTAGGAATGTAAGACTCGAGGAAAGTCAGCTAGTCATCGCCACCCAACCAGCTGTACGAGAACTATTCGCACTAGCCGTTCCTATTAGGAATGTAAGACTCAAGGAAAGTCAGCTAGTCATCGCCACCCACCCAGCTATACGAGAACTATTCGCACTAGCCGTCCCTATTAGGAATGTAAGACTCGAGGAAAGTCAGCTAGTCATCGCCACCCACCCAGCTATACGAGAACTATTCGCACTAGCCGTCCCTATTAGGAATGTAAGACTCAAGGAAAGTCAGCTAGTCATCGCCACCCACCCAGCTATACGAGAACTATTAACACTAGCCGTCCCTATTAGGAATGTAAGACTCGAGGAAAGTCAGCTAGTCATCGCCACCCACCCAGCTATACGAGAACTATTAACACTAGCCGTCCCTATTAGGAATGTAAGACTCGAGGAAAGTCAGCTAGTCATCGCCACCCACCCAGCTATACGAGAACTATTCGCACTAGCCGTCCCTATTAGGAATGTAAGACTCGAGGAAAGTCAGCTAGTCATCGCCACCCACCCAGCTATACGAGAACTAGTAACACTATCCGTCCCTATTAGGAATGTAAGACTCGAGGAGAGTCAGCTAGTCATCGCCACCCACCCAGCTATACGAGAACTATTCGCACTAGCCGTCCCTATTAAGAATGTAAGACTCGAGGAAAGTCAGCTAGTCATCGCTACCCACCGCCAACCCTTGGGCTACTCTTTTACCAACGAATAGTGGGATTGACAGTCACATTAAAAAGCCCTCAAGGCTGAAAGGGCAAGCAAGTTTGGTGTGACGGAGATACGAGTCTGCGACCATCAGATTACGAGTCGAGCGCCCAAATACCTGGCCATACCAGACCAATGAAAATAAATTTTCGTTCGTACATTATTTTCTTATGAACTGTGTTTTTATTGTCATAAACTTCCCAGTGACACAGCGGTATGGCTGCAAACATATAGCGCTAAAACCAAGTTTAGATACCCCTGGTGGGCGCAGCACCCACAACCCATTGTGTAGTTTTGTATTCTATTGCAAACAAACAAAAACTTAGACAAAAAATGTTTATACCAGTTAGTATAATCATTTAAATATCAATTGAAATAAAAGAAAACAAACATTTAAATAACCAGTTTCATTTTAAGTACATTATTTAAATAACCAGTTTCATTTTAGGTACATTATTTAAATAACCAGTTTCATTTTAGGCACATTATTTAAATAACCAGTTTCATTTTAAGTACATAATTTAAATAACCAGTTTCATTTTAGGTACATTATTTAAATAACCAGTTTCATTTTAGGTACATTATTTAAATAACCAGTTTCATTTTAGACACATTATTTAAATAACCAGTTTCATTTTAGGTACATTATTTAAATAACCAGTTTCATTTTAGGTACATTATTTAAATAACCAGTTTCATTTTAGGCACATTATTTAAATAACCAGTTTCATTTTAGGTACATTATTTAAATAACCAGTTTTATTTTAAGTACATTATTTAAATAATCAGTTTCATTTTAGGTACATTATTTAAATAACCAGTTTCATTTTAGGTACATTATTCAAATAATCAGTTTCATTTTAGGCACATTATTTAAATAACCAGTTTCATTTTAGGTACATTATTTAAATAACCAGTTTCATTTTAAGTACATTATTTAAATAACCAGTTTCATTTTAGGTACATTATTTAAATAACCAGTTTCATTTTAGACACATTATTTAAATAACCAGTTTCATTTTAGGTACATTATTTAAATAACCAGTTTCATTTTAGGTACATTATTTAAATAACCAGTTTCATTTTAGGCACATTATTTAAATAACCAGTTTCATTTTAAGTACATTAGTTAAATAACCAGATTCATTTTAGGTACATTATTTAAATAACCAGTTTCATTTTAGGTACATTATTTAAATAACCAGTTTCATTTTAGGCACATTATTTAAATAACCAGTTTCATTTTAGGCACATTATTTAAATAACCAGATTCATTTTAGGTACATCATTATTTAAATAACCAGTTTCATTTTAGGTACATTATTTAAATAATCAGTTTCATTTTAGGCACATTATTTAAATAACCAGTTTCATTTTAGGTACATTATTTAAATAACCAGTTTCATTTTAGGTACATTAATTAAATAACCAGTTTCATTTTAGGTACATTATTTAAATAACCAGTTTCATTTTAGGTACATTATTTAAATAACCAGTTTATTTAGGTACATTATTTAAATAACCAGTTTCATTTAAGGTACATTATATAAATAACCAGTTTCATTTTAGGTACATTATTTAAATAACCAGTTTCATTTTAGGCACATTATTTAAATAACGAGTTTCATTTTAGGTACATTATTTAAATAACCAGATTCATTTTAGGTACATTATTTAAATAACCAGTTTCATTTTAGGCACATTATTTAAATAACCAGATTCATTTTAGGCACATTATTTAAATAACCAGATTCATTTTAGGTACATTATTTAAATAACCAGTTTCATTTTAGGCACATTATTTAAATAACAAGATTCATTTTAGGTACATTATTTAAATAACCAGTTTCATTTTAGGCACATTATTTAAATAACCAATTTCATTTTAGGTACATTATTTAAATAACCAGATTCATTTTAGGCACATTATTTAAATAACCAGTTTCATTTTAGGTACATTATTTAAATAACCAGATTCATTTTAGGCACATTATTTAAATAACCAGTTTCATTTTAGGTACATTATTTAAATAACCAGATTCATTTTAGGTACATTATTTAAATAACCAGTTTCATTTTAGGCACATTATTTAAATAACCAGATTTATTTTAGGCACATTATTTAAATAACCAGTTTCATTTTAGGCACATTATTTAAATAACGAGTTTCATTTTAGGTACATTATTTAAATAACCAGTTTCATTTTAGGTACATTATTTAAATAATCAGTTTCATTTTAGGCACATTTTTTAAATAACTAGTTTCATTTTAGGTACATTATTTAAATAACCAGTTTAATTTTAGGTACATTATTTAATTAACCAGTTTCATTTTAGGTACATTATTTAAATAATCAGATTATTTAGGCATCTTATTTAAATAACCAGTTTCATTTTAGGTACATTATTTAAATAACCAGTTTCATTTTAGGCACATTATTTAAATAACCAGTTTCATTTTAGGAACATTATTTAAATAACCAGATTCATTTTAGGTACATTATTTAAATAACCAGTTTCATTTGAGGCACATTATTTAAATAACCAGTTTCATTTTAGGTACATTATTTAAATAACCAGTTTCACTTTAGGCACATTATTTAAATAACCAGATTCATTTTAGGCACATTATTTAAATAACCAGATTCATTTTAGGTACATTATTTAAATAACCAGTTTTATTTTAGGCACATTATTTAAGTAACCAGTTTCATTTTAGGTACATTATTTAAATAACCAGTTTCATTTTAGGCACATTATTTAAATAACCAGTTTCATTTTAGGTACATTATTTAAAAAACCAGATTCATTTTAGGTACATTATTTAAATAACCAGTTTCATTTTAGACACATTATTTAAATAACCAGTTTCATTTTAGGCACATTATTTAAATAACGAGTTTCATTTTAGGTACATTATTTAAATAACCAGTTTCATTTTAGGTACATTATTTAAATAATCAGTTTCATTTTAGGCACATTTTTTTAAATAACTAGTTTCATTTTAGGTACATTATTTAAATAACCAGTTTCATTTTAGGCACATTATTTAAATAACCAGTTTCATTTTAGGCACATTATTTAAATAACCAGATTCATTTTAGTCACATTATTTAAATAACCAGATTCATTTTAGGTACATTATTTAAATAACCAGTTTCATTTTAGGCACATTATTTAAATAACCAGTTTCATTTTAGGCACATTATTTAAATAACGAGTTTCATTTTAGGTACATTATTTAAATAACCAGTTTCATTTTAGGTACATTATTTAAATAATCAGTTTCATTTTAGGCACATTTTTTAAATTACTAGTTTCATTTTAGGTACATTATTTAAATAACCAGTTTAATTTTAGGTACATTATTTAAATAACCAGTTTCATTTTAGGTACATTATTTAAATAACCAGTTTATTTAGGTATATTATTTAAATAACCAGTTTCATTTTAGGTACATTATTTAAATAACCAGTTTCATTTTAGGCACATTATTTAAATAACCAGTTTCATTTTAGGTACATTATTTAAATAACCAGATTCATTTTAGGTACATTATTTAAATAACCAGTTTCATTTGAGGCACATTATTTAAATAACCAGTTTCATTTTAGGTACATTATTTAAATAACCAGTTTCACTTTAGGCACATTATTTAAATAACGAGTTTCATTTTAGGTACATTATTTAAATAACCAGATTCATTTTAGTTACATTATTTAAATAACCAGTTTCATTTTAGGCACATTATTTAAATAACCAGATTCATTTTAGGCACATTATTTAAATAACCAGATTCATTTTAGGTACATTATTTAAATAACCAGTTTCACTTTAGGCACATTATTTAAATAACGAGTTTCATTTTAGGTACATTATTTAAATAACCAGATTCATATTAGGTACATTATTTAAATAACCAGTTTCATTTTAGGCACATTATTTAAATAACCAGATTCATTTTAGTCACATTATTTAAATAACCAGATTCATTTTAGGTACATTATTTAAATAACCAGTTTCATTTTAGGCACATTATTTAAATACCCAGTTTCATTTTAGGTACATTATTTAAATAACCAGTTTATTTAGGTATATTATTTAAATAACCAGTTTCATTTTAGGTACATTATTTACTACTATTTACTACATTAGGTACTACTATTGTTGTACTGTCAGCCGAGTTTCAGCTGTTAGTCTTATTCTAAAACAACTATTGTAGTACTGTCAGCCGTGTGTTTCAACTGTTAGTCTTATAGTAAAACAACTATTGTTGTACTGTCAGCCGAACGTTTCAGCTGTTAGTCTTATTCTAAAACAACTATTAAAGTACTGTCAGTCGTGTGTTTCAACTGTTAGTCTTATTCTAAAAACAACTTTTGTAATACTGTCAGTCGTGTGTTTCAACTATTAGTCTTATTCTAAAACAACTATTAAAGTACTGTCAGTCGTGTGTTTCAAATGTTAGTCTTTTTCTCAAACAACTATTAAAGCACTGCCAGTCGTGTGTTTCAGCTGTTAGTCTTATTCTAAAACAACTATTGTAGTACTGTCAGTCGTGTGTTTATTCTAAACTGTTAGTATTATTCTAAAATAGCTACTAAAGTACTATCAGTCGTATGTTTCAGCTTTTAGTATTGTAGTAAAACAACTTTTGAAATACTGTCAGTCGTGTGTTTCAACTGTTAGTCTTATTCTAAAACAACTATTAAAGTACTGTCAGTCGTGTATTTCAACTGTTAGTCTTATTCTAAAACAACTATTAAAGCACTGCCAGTCGTGTGTTTCAGCTGTTAGTCTTATTCTAAAACAACTATTGTAGTACTGCCAATCGTGTGTTTCAGCTGTTAGTCTTGTAGTAAAACAACTTTTGTAATACTGTCAGTCGTGTGTTTCAACTGTTATTCTTATTCTAAAACAGCTATTAAAGTACTGCCAGACGTGTGTTTCAGCTGTTAGTCTTATTCTAAAACAACTATTGTAGTACTGTCAGTCGTGTGTTTAAACTGTTAGTATTATTCTAAAATAGCTATTAAAGTACTGTCAGTCGTGTGTTTCAGCTGTTAGTTTTATTCTAAAACAACTATTAAAGTACTGTCAGTCGTGTGTTTCAACTGTTAGTCTTATTCTAAAACAACTATTAAAGCACTGCCAGCAGAGTGTTTCAACTGTTAGTCTTATTCTAAACCAACTATTGTTGTACTGTCAGCCGTGTGTTTCAGCTTTTAATCTTATTCTAAAACAACTATTGTTGTATTGTCAGCCGAGTGTTTCAGCTGTTAGTCTTATTCTAAAACAACTATTAAAGTACTGTCAGTCGTGTGTTTCAGCTGTTAGTCTTGTAGTAAAACAACTTTGTAATACTGTCAGTCGTGTGTTTCAACTGTTATTCTTATTCTAAAACAACTATTAAAGCACTGCCAGCAGAGTGTTTCAACTGTTAGTCTTATTCTAAACCAAATATTGTTGTACTGTCAGCCGTGTGTTTCAGCTGTTAGTCTTGTAGTAAAACAACTTTTGTAATACTGTCAGTCGTGTGTTTCAACTATTAGTCTTATTCTAAAACAATTATTAAAGTAATGTCAGTCGTGTGTTTCAACTGTTAGTCTTATAGTAAAACAACTATTGTTGTACTGTCAGCCGAAACTTTCAACTGTTAGTCTAATTCTAAAACAACTATTAAAGTACTGTCAGTCGTGTGTTTCAGCTGTTAGTCTTGTAGTAAAACAACTTTTGTAATACTTTCAGTCGTGTGTTTCAACTATTAGTCTTATTCTAAAACAACTATTAAAGTACTGTCAGTCGTGTATTTCAACTGTTAGTCTTATTCTAAAACAACTATTAAAGCACTGCCAGTCGTGTGTTTCAGCTGTTAGTCTTATTCTAAAACAACTATTGTAGTACTGTCAGCCGTGTGTTTCAACTATTAGTCTTATTCTAAAACAACTATTGTGGTACTGTCAGCCGTGTGTTTCAACTGTTAGTCTTATTCTAAAACAACTATTGTTGTACTGTCAGCCGTGTGTTTCAACTGTTAGTCTTATAGTAAAACAACTATTGTTGTACTGTCAGCCGTGTGTTTCAGCTGTTAGTCTTATTCTAAAACAACTATTGTAGTACTGTCAGTCGTGTGTTTCAGCTGTTAGTCTTGCAGTAAAACAACTTTTGTAATATTGTCAGTCGTGTGTTTCAACTCTTAGTCTTATTCTAAAACAACTATTAAAGTACTGTCAGTCGTGTATTTCAACTGTTAGTCTTATTCTAAAACAACTATAAAAGCACTGCCAGTCGTGTGTTTCAGCTGTTAATCTTATTCTAAAACAACTATTGTAGTACTGTCAGTCGTGTGTTTCAGCTGTTAGTCTTATTCTAAAACAACTATTGTAGTACTGTCAGTCGTGTGTTTCAGCTGTTAGTCTTATTCTAAAACAACTATTGTAGTACTGTCAGTCGAGTGTTTCAGCTGTTAATCTTATTCTAAAACAACTATTGTTGTACTGTCAGCCGAGTGTTTCAGCTGTTAGTCTTATTCTAAAACAACTATTGTTGTACTGTCAGCCGAGTGTTTCAACTCTTAGTCTTATTCTAAAACAACTATTGTTGTACTGTCAGCCGAGTGTTTCAGCTGTTAATCTTATTCTAAAACAACTATTGCTGTACTGTCAGCAGAGTGTTTCAGCTGTTAGTCTTATTCTAAAACAACTATTGTAGTACTGTCAGCCGTGTGTTTCAGCTGTTAGTCTTATTCTAAAACAACTATTGTAGTACTGTCAGCCGAGTGTTTCAGCTGTTAGTCTTATTCTAAAACAACTATTAAAGTACTGTCAGCCGTGTGTTTCACTGTTAGTCTTATTCTAAAACAACTATTGTAGTACTGTCAGCCGTGTGTTTCAACTGTTAGTCTTATTCTAAAACAACTATTGTAGTACTGTCAGCCGTGTGTTTCAACTGTTAGTCTTATTCTAAAACAACAATTGTTGTACTGTCAGTCGTGTGTTTCAGCTGTTAGTCTTATTCTAAAACAACTATTGTAGTACTGTCAGTCGTGTGTTTCAGCTGTTAGTCTTGCAGTAAAACAACTTTTGTAATACTGTCAGTCGTGTGTTTCAACTATTAGTCTTATTCTAAAACAACTATTAAAGTACTGTCAGTCGTGTGTTTCAGCTGTTAGTCTTATTCTAAAACAACTATTGTAGTACTGCCAGTCGTGTGTTTCAGCTGTTAATCTTATTCTAAAACAACTATTGTTGTACTGTCAGCCGAGTGTTTCAACTGTTAGTCTTATTCTAAAACAACTATTGTTGTACTGTCAGCCAAGTGTTTCAGCTGTTAGTCTTATTCTAAAACAACTATTGTTGTACTGTCAGTCGTGTGTTTCAGCTGTTAGTCTTATTCTAAAACAACTATTGTAGTACTGTCAGCCGTGTGTTTCAGCTGTTAGTCTTATTCTAAAACAACTATTGTAGTACTGTCAGCCGAGTGTTTCAACAGTTAGTCTTATTCTAAAACAACTATTAAAGTACTGTCAGCCGTGTGTTTCAACTGTTAGTCTTATTCTAAAACAACTATTGTAGTACTGTCAGCCGTGTGTTTCAACTGTTAGTCTTATTCTAAAACAACTATTAAAGTACTTTCAGCCGTGTGTTTCAGCTGTTAGTCTTATTCTAAAACAACTATTGTAGTACTGTCAGTCGTGTGTTTCAGCTGTTAGTCTTATTCTAAAACAACTATTGTAGTACTGTCAATCGTGTGTTTCAGCTGTTAGTCTTGGAGTAAAACAACTTTGTAATACTGTCAGTCGTGTGTTTCAACTATTAGTCTTATTCTAAAACAACTATTAAAGTAATGTCAGTCGTGTGTTTCAACTGTTAGTCTTATAGTAAAACAACTATTGTTGTACTGTCAGCCGAAACTTTCAACTGTTAGTCTTATTCTAAAACAACTATTAAAGTACTGTCAGTCGTGTATTTCAGCTGTTAGTCTTCTAGTAAAACAACTTTTGTAGTACTGTCAGTCGTGTGTTTCAGCTGTTAGTCTTATTCTAAAACAACTATTAAAGTACTGTCAGTCGTGTGTTTCAGCTGTTAGTCTTATTCTAAAACAACTATTGTTGTACTGTCAGTCGTGTGTTTCAGCTGTTAGTCTTATTCTAAAACAACTATTGTTGTACTGTTAGCCGAGTGTTTCAGCTGTTAGTCTTATTCTAAAACAACTATTGTTGTACTGTCAGCCGAGTGTTTCAGCTGTTAGTCTTATTCTAAAACAACTATTGTAGTACTGTCAGCCGTGTGTTTCAGCTGTTAGTCTTATTCTAAAACAACTATTGTTGTACTGTCAGCAGAGTGTTTCAGCTGTTAGTCTTATTTTAAAACAACTATTGTAGTACTGTCAGCCGTGTGTTTCAGCTGTTAGTCTTATTCTAAAACAACTATTGTAGTACTGTCAGCCGAGTGTTTCAACTGTTAGTCTTATTCTAAAACAACTATTAAAGTACTTTCAGCCGTGTGTTTCAACTGTTAGTCTTATTCTAAAACAACTATTGTAGTACTGTCAGCCGTGTGTTTCAACTGTTAGTCTTATTCTAAAACAACTATTGTTGTACTGTCAGCCGTGTGTTTTAACTGTTAGTCTTATTCTAAAACAACTATTGTAGTACTGTCAGCCGTGTGTTTCAACTGTTAGTCTTATTCTAAAACAACTATTGTTGTACTGTCAGCCGTGTGTTTCAACTGTTAGTCTTATTCTAAAACAACTATTAAAGTACTGTCAGTCGTGTGTTTCAGCTGTTAGTCTTGCTAAAACAACTATTGTAATATTGTCAGTCGTGTGTTTCAACTGTTAGTCTTATTCTAAAACAACTATTAAAGTACTGTCAGTCGTGTGTTTCAACTGTTAGTCTTATTCTAAAACAACTATTAAAGTACTGTCAGTCGTGTGTTTCAGCTGTTAGTCTTATTCTAAAACAACTATTGTAGTACTGTCAGTCGTGTGTTTCAGCTGTTAGTCTTATTCTAAAACAACTATTGTTGTACTGTCAGCCGTGTGTTTCAGCTGTTAGTCTTATTCTAAAACAACTATTGTTGTACTGTCAGCCGAGTGTTTCAACTGTTAGTCTTATTCTAAAACAACTATTGTTGTACTGTCAGCCGTGTGTTTCAGCTGTTAGTCTTATTCTAAAACAACTATTGTTGTACTGTCAGCCGAGTGTTTCAGCTGTTAATCTTATTCTAAAACAACTATTGTAGTACTGTCAGCCGTGTGTTTCAGCTGTTAGTCTTATTCTAAAACAACTATTGTAGTACTGTCAGCCGAGTGTTTCAACAGTTAGTCTTATTCTAAAACAACTATTAAAGTACTGTCAGTCGTGTGTTTCAACTGTTAGTCTTATTCTAAAACAACTATTGTTGTACTGTCAGCCGTGTGTTTCAACTGTTAGTCTTATTCTAAAACAACTATTGTAGTACTGTCAGTCGTGTGTTTCAGCTGTTAGTCTTATTCTAAAACAACTATTGTAGTACTGTCAGCCGAGTGTTTCAACAGTTAGTCTTATTCTAAAACAACTATTAAAGTAATGTCAGCTGTGTGTTTCAACTCTTAGTCTTATTCTAAAACAACTATTGTAATACTGTCAGTCGTGTGTTTCAACTGTTAGTCTTATTCTAAAACAACTATTAAAGTACTGTCAGTCGTGTGTTTCAACTGTTAGTCTTATTCTAAAACAACTATTAAAGTACTGTCAGTCGTGTGTTTCAGCTGTTAATCTTATTCTAAAACAACTATTGTTGTACTGTCAGTCGTGTGTTTCAGCTTTTAATCTTATTCTAAAACAACTATTGTTGTACTGTCAGCGTGTGTTTCAGCTGTTAGTCTTATTCTAAAACAACTATTGTTGTACTGTCAGTCGAGTGTTTCAGCTGTTAGTCTTATTCTAAAACAACTATTTTTGTACTGTCAGTCGTGTGTTTCAGCTGTTAGTCTTATTCTAAAACAACTATTGTTGTACTGTCAGCCGAGTGTTTCAGCTGTTAGTCTTATTCTAAAACAACTATTGTAGTACTGTCAGCCGAGTGTTTCAGCTGTTAGTCTTATTCTAAAACAACTATTGTAGTACTGTCAGCCGTGTGTTTCAGCTGTTAGTCTTATTCTAAAACAACTATTGTAGTACTGTCAGTCGTGTGTTTCAGCTGTTAGTCTTATTCTAAAACAACTATTGTAGTACTGTCAGCCGAGTGTTTCAACTGTTAGTCTTATTCTAAAACAACTATTGTAGTACTGTCAGCCGTGTGTTTCAACTGTTAGTCTTATTCTAAAATAACTATTGTTGTACTGTCAGTCGTGTTTTCAACTGTTAGTCTTATTCTAAAACAACTATTGTAGTACTGTCAGCCGTGTGTTTCAACTGTTAGTCTTATTCTAAAACAACAAATGTTGTACTGTCAGCCGTGTGTTTCAACTGTTAGTCTTATTCTAAAACAACTATTGTGTTTACTGTCAGTCGTGTGTTTCAGCTGTTAGTCTTATTCTAAAACAACTATTGTAGTACTGTCAGTCGTGTGTTTCAACTGTTAGTCTTATTCTAAAACAACTATTAAAGTACTGTCAGTCGTGTGTTTCAACTGTTAGTCTTATTCTAAAACAACTATTAAAGTACTGTCAGTCGTGTGTTTCAACTGTTAGTCTTATTCTAAAACAACTATTAAAGTACTGTCAGTCGTGTGTTTCAACTGTTAGTCTTATTCTAAAACAACTATTGTTGTACTGTCAGCCGAAACTTTCAACTGTTAGTCTAATTCTAAAACAACTATTAAAGTACTGTCAGTCGTGTGTTTCAGCTGTTAGTCTTGCTAAAACAACTATTGTAATATTGTCAGTCGTGTGTTTCAACTGTTAGTCTTATTCTAAAACAACTATTAAAGTACTGTCAGTCGTGTGTTTCAACTGTTAGTCTTATTCTAAAACAACTATTGTAGTACTGTCAGTCGTGTGTTTCAGCTGTTAGTCTTATTCTAAAACAACTATTGTTGTACTGTCAGTCGTGTGTTTCAGCTGTTAGTCTTATTCTAAAACAACTATTGTAGTACTGTCAGTCGTGTGTTTCAGCTGTTAGTCTTATTCTAAAACAACTATTGTAGTACTGTCAGCCGTGTGTTTCAGCTGTTAGTCTTATTCTAAAACAACTATTGTAGTACTGTCAGTCGTGTGTTTCAGCTGTTAGTCTTATTCTAAAACAACTATTGTAGTACTGTCAGTCGTGTGTTTCAACTGTTAGTCTTATTCTAAAACAACTATTAAAGTACTGTCAGTCGTGTGTTTCAGCTGTTAGTCTTATTCTAAAACAACTATTGTAGTACTGTCAGTCGTGTGTTTCAGCTGTTAGTCTTATTCTAAAACAACTATTGTTGTACTGTCAGTCGTGTGTTTCAACTGTTAGTCTTATTCTAAAACAACTATTGTTGTACTGTCAGTCGTGTGTTTCAGCTGTTAGTCTTATTCTAAAACAACTATTGTTGTACTGTCAGCCGAGAGTTTCAGCTGTTAGTCTTATTCTAAAACAACTATTGTTGTACTGTCAGCCGAGTGTTTCAGCTGTTAGTCTTATTCTAAAACAACTATTGTAGTACTGTCAGCCGTGTGTTTCAGCTGTTAGTCTTATTCTAAAACAACTATTGTAGTACTGTCAGCCGTGTGTTTCAGCTGTTAGTCTTATTCTAAAACAACTATTAAAGTACTGTCAGCCGTGTGTTTCAACTGTTAGTCTTATTCTAAAACAACTATTGTAGTACTGTCAGCCGTGTGTTTCAACTGTTAGTCTTATTCTAAAACAACTATTAAAGTACTGTCAGCCGTGTGTTTCAGCTGTTAGTCTTGTAGTTAAAACAAGTATTGTTGTACTGTCAGTCGTGTGTTTCAGCTGTTAGTCTTATTCTAAAACAACTATTGTAGTACTGTCAGTCGTGTGTTTCAGCTGTTAGTCTTGTAGTAAAACAACTTTTGTAATACTGTCAGTCGTGTGTTTCAACTATTAGTCTTATTCTAAAACAACTATTAAAGTAATGTCAGTCGTGTGTTTCAACTGTTAGTCTTATAGTAAAACAACTATTGTTGTACTGTCAGCCGAAACTTTCAACTGTTAGTCTTATTCTAAAACAACTATTAAAGTACTGTCAGTCGTGTGTTTCAGCTGTTAGTCTTATTCTAAAACAACTATTGTAGTACTGTCAGTCGTGTGTTTCAGCTGTTAGTCTTATTCTAAAACAACTATTAAAGTACTGTCAGTCGTGTGTTTCAGCTGTTAATCTTATTCTAAAACAACTATTGTTGTACTGTCAGTCGTGTGTTTCAGCTGTTAGTCTTATTCTAAAACAACTATTGTTGTACTGTCAGCCGAGTGTTTCAGCTGTTAGTCTTATTCTAAAACAACTATTGTTGTACTGTCAGTCGTGTGTTTCAGCTGTTAGTCTTATTCTAAAACAACTATTGTTGTACTGTCAGTCGTGTGTTTCAGCTGTTAGTCTTATTCTAAAACAACTATTGTTGTACTGTCAGCCGTGTGTTTCAGCTGTTAGTCTTATTCTAAAACAACTATTGTTGTACTGTCAGCCGAGTGTTTCAGCTGTTAGTCTTATTCTAAAACAACTATTGTTGTACTGTCAGCCGTGTGTTTCAGCTGTTAGTCTTATTCTAAAACAACTATTGTTGTACTGTCAGCCGAGTGTTTCAGCTGTTAGTCTTATTCTAAAACAACTATTGTAGTACTGTCAGCCGTGTGTTTCAGCTGTTAGTCTTATTCTAAAACAACTATTTTAGTACTGTCAGCCGTGTGTTTCAACTGTTAGTCTTATTCTAAAACAACTATTAAAGTACTGTCAGTCGTGTGTTTCAACTGTTAGTCTTATTCTAAAACAACTATTGTTGTACTGTCAGCCGTGTGTTTCAACTGTTAGTCTTATTCTAAAACAACTATTGTAGTACTGTCAGTCGTGTGTTTCAGCTGTTAGTCTTATTCTAAAACAACTATTGTAGTACTGTCAGTCGTGTGTTTCAACTGTTAGTCTTATTCTAAAACAACTATTAAAGTACTGTCAGTCGTGTGTTTCAGCTGTTAGTCTTATTCTAAAACAACTATTGTAGTACTGTCAGTCGTGTGTTTCAACTGTTAGTCTTATTCTAAAACAACTATTAAAGTACTGTCAGTCGTGTGTTTCAACTGTTAGTCTTATTCTAAAACAACTATTAAAGTACTGTCAGTCGTGTGTTTCAGCTGTTAGTCTTATTCTAAAACAACTATTGTTGTACTGTCAGTCGTGTGTTTCAGCTGTTAGTCTTATTCTAAAACAACTATTGTTGTACTGTCAGCCGAGTGTTTCAGCTGTTAGTCTTATTCTAAAACAACTATTGTTGTACTGTCAGCCGAGTGTTTCAGCTGTTAGTCTTATTCTAAAACAACTATTGTTGTACTGTCAGTCGTGTGTTTCAGCTGTTAGTCTTATTCTAAAACAACTATTGTTGTACTGTCAGTCGTGTGTTTCAGCTGTTAGTCTTATTCTAAAACAACTATTGTAGTACTGTCAGCCGTGTGTTTCAGCTGTTAGTCTTATTCTAAAACAACTATTGTTGTACTGTCAGCCGTGTGTTTCAGCTGTTAGTCTTATTCTAAAACAACTATTGTAGTACTGTCAGTCGTGTGTTTCAGCTGTTAGTCTTATTCTAAAACAACTATTGTAGTACTGTCAGTCGTGTGTTTCAACTGTTAGTCTTATTCTAAAACAACTATTGTAGTACTGTCAGCCGTGTGTTTCAGCTGTTAGTCTTATTCTAAAACAACTATTGTTGTACTGTCAGTCGTGTGTTTCAGCTGTTAGTCTTATTCTAAAACAACTATTGTAGTACTGTCAGTCGTGTGTTTCAACTGTTAGTCTTATTCTAAAACAACTATTAAAGTACTGTCAGTCGTGTGTTTCAGCTGTTAGTCTTATTCTAAAACAACTATTAAAGTACTGTCAGTCGTGTGTTTCAGCTGTTAGTCTTGCATTCTAAAACAACTATTGTAGTACTGTCAGTCGTGTGTTTCAACTGTTAGTCTTATTCTAAAACAACTATTGTAAGTACTGTCAGTCGTGTGTTTCAGCTGTTAGTCTTATTCTAAAACAACTATTAAAGTACTGTCAGTCGTGTGTTTCAGCTGTTAGTCTTATTCTAAAACAACTATTAAAGTACTGTCAGTCGTGTGTTTCAGCTGTTAGTCTTATTCTAAAACAACTATTGTTGTACTGTCAGTCGTGTGTTTCAACTGTTAGTCTTATTCTAAAACAACTATTAAAGTACTGTCAGTCGTGTGTTTCAGCTGTTAGTCTTATTCTAAAACAACTATTGTAATACTGTCAGTCGTGTGTTTCAACTGTTAGTCTTATTCTAAAACAACTATTGTAGTACTGTCAGTCGTGTGTTTCAGCTGTTAGTCTTATTCTAAAACAACTATTGTAGTACTGTCAGTCGTGTGTTTCAGCTGTTAGTCTTATTCTAAAACAACTATTGTTGTACTGTCAGTCGTGTGTTTCAGCTGTTAGTCTTATGTTAGTCTTAAAAACAACTATTGTAGTACTGTCAGCCGTGTGTTTCAACTGTTAGTCTTATTCTAAAACAACTATTGTTGTACTGTCAGTCGTGTGTTTCAGCTGTTAGTCTTATTCTAAAACAACTATTGTACTGTCAGTCGTGTGTTTCAGCTGTTAATCTTATTCTAAAACAACTATTGTAGTACTGTCAGTCGTGTGTTTCAACTGTTAGTCTTATTCTAAAACAACTATTAAAGTACTGTCAGTCGTGTGTTTCAGCTGTTAGTCTTATTCTAAAACAACTATTGTAGTACTGTCAGTCGTGTGTTTCAGCTGTTAGTCTTATTCTAAAACAACTATTGTTGTACTGTCAGTCGTGTGTTTCAGCTGTTAGTCTTATTCTAAAACAACTATTGTTGTACTGTCAGCCGAGTGTTTCAGCTGTTAGTCTTATTCTAAAACAACTATTGTTGTACTGTCAGCCGAGTGTTTCAGCTGTTAGTCTTATTCTAAAACAACTATTGTTGTACTGTCAGCCGTGTGTTTCAGCTGTTAGTCTTATTCTAAAACAACTATTGTAGTACTGTCAGCCGTGTGTTTCAGCTGTTAGTCTTATTCTAAAACAACTATTGTAGTACTGTCAGTCGTGTGTTTCAGCTGTTAGTCTTATTCTAAAACAACTATTAAAGTACTGTCAGCCGTGTGTTTCAACTGTTAGTCTTATTCTAAAACAACTATTGTAGTACTGTCAGCCGTGTGTTTCAACTGTTAGTCTTATTCTAAAACAACTATTAAAGTACTGTCAGCCGTGTGTTTCAGCTGTTAGTCTTGTTGTAAAACAACTATTGTTGTACTGTCAGTCGTGTGTTTCAGCTGTTAGTCTTATTCTAAAACAACTATTGTAGTACTGTCAGTCGTGTGTTTCAGCTGTTAGTCTTATTCTAAAACAACTATTGTAGTACTGTCAGTCGTGTGTTTCAACTGTTAGTCTTATTCTAAAACAACTATTAAAGTACTGTCAGTCGTGTGTTTCAGCTGTTAGTCTTATTCTAAAACAACTATTGTTGTACTGTCAGTCGTGTGTTTCAACTGTTAGTCTTATTCTAAAACAACTATTAAAGTACTGTCAGTCGTGTGTTTCAGCTGTTAGTCTTATTCTAAAACAACTATTGTAATACTGTCAGTCGTGTGTTTCAACTGTTAGTCTTATTCTAAAACAACTATTAAAGTACTGTCAGTCGTGTGTTTCAGCTGTTAGTCTTATTCTAAAACAACTATTAAAGTACTGTCAGTCGTGTGTTTCAGCTGTTAGTCTTATTCTAAAACAACTATTGTTGTACTGTCAGCCGAGAGTTTCAGCTGTTAGTCTTATTCTAAAACAACTATTGTTGTACTGTCAGCTGTTAGTGTTTCAGCTGTTAGTCTTATTCTAAAACAACTATTGTTGTACTGTCAGTCGTGTGTTTCAGCTGTTAGTCTTATTCTAAAACAACTATTGTTGTACTGTAAGTCGTGTGTTTCAGCTGTTAGTCTTATTCTAAAACAACTATTGTTGTACTGTCAGCCGTGTGTTTCAGCTGTTAGTCTTATTCTAAAACAACTATTGTAGTACTGTCAGCCGTGTGTTTCAGCTGTTAGTCTTATTCTAAAACAACTATTGTTGTACTGTCAGTCGTGTGTTTCAGCTGTTAGTCTTATTCTAAAACAACTATTGTAGTACTGTCAGTCGTGTGTTTCAGCTGTTAGTCTTATTCTAAAACAACTATTGTAGTACTGTCAGTCGTGTGTTTCAGCTGTTAGTCTTATTCTAAAACAACTATTAAAGTACTGTCAGCCGTGTGTTTCAGCTGTTAGTCTTATTCTAAAACAACTATTGTAGTACTGTCAGCCGTGTGTTTCAGCTGTTAGTCTTATTCTAAAACAACTATTGTTGTACTGTCAGCCGAGTGTTTCAGCTGTTAGTCTTATTCTAAAACAACTATTGTTGTACTGTCAGCCGTGTGTTTCAAAACTGTTAGTCTTATTCTAAAACAACTATTAAAGTACTGTCAGTCGTGTGTTTCAGCTGTTAGTCTTATACTAAAACAACTTTTGTAATACTGTCAGTCGTGTGTTTCAACTATTAGTCTTATTCTAAAACAACTATTAAAGTACTGTCAGTCGTGTGTTTCAACTGTTAGTCTTATTCTAAAACAACTATTAAAGTACTGTCAGTCGTGTGTTTCAGCTGTTAGTCTTATTCTAAAACAACTATTGTAGTACTGTCAGTCGTGTGTTTCAGGTGTTAGTCTTATTCTAAAACAGCTATTGTTGTACTGTCAGTCGTGTGTTTCAGCTGTTAGTCTTATTCTAAAACAACTATTGTTGTACTGTCAGTCGTGTGTTTCAGCTGTTAGTCTTATTCTAAAACAACTATTGTTGTACTGTCAGTCGTGTGTTTCAGCTGTTAGTCTTATTCTAAAACAACTATTGTAGTACTGTCAGTCGTGTGTTTCAGCTGTTAGTCTTATTCTAAAACAACTATTGTAGTACTGTCAGTCGTGTGTTTCAGCTGTTAGTCTTATTCTAAAACAACTATTGTAGTACTGTCAGTCGTGTGTTTCAACTGTTAGTCTTATTCTAAAACAACTATTAAAGTACTGTCAGTCGTGTGTTTCAGCTGTTAGTCTTATTCTAAAACAACTATTGTTGTACTGTCAGTCCGAGTGTTTCAACTGTTAGTCTTATTCTAAAACAACTATTGTAGTACTGTCAGTCGTGTGTTTCAGCTGTTAGTCTTATTCTAAAACAACTATTGTAGTACTGTCAGTCGTGTGTTTCAGCTGTTAGTCTTATTCTAAAACAACTATTAAAGTACTGTCAGTCGTGTGTTTCAACTGTTAGTCTTATTCTAAAACAACTATTGTAGTACTGTCAGTCGTGTGTTTCAACTGTTAGTCTTATTCTAAAACAACTATTAAAGTACTGTCAGTCGTGTGTTTCAGCTGTTAGTCTTATTCTAAAACAACTATTGTTGTACTGTCAGTCGTGTGTTTCAGCTGTTAGTCTTATTCTAAAACAACTATTGTTGTACTGTCAGTCGTGTGTTTCAGCTGTTAGTCTTATTCTAAAACAACTATTAAAGTACTGTCAGTCGTGTGTTTCAGCTGTTAGTCTTATTCTAAAACAACTATTGTAATACTGTCAGTCGTGTGTTTCAACTGTTAGTCTTATTCTAAAACAACTATTAAAGTACTGTCAGTCGTGTGTTTCAACTGTTAGTCTTATTCTAAAACAACTATTAAAGTACTGTCAGTCGTGTGTTTCAGCTGTTAGTCTTATTCTAAAACAACTATTGTAGTACTGTCAGTCGTGTGTTTCAGCTGTTAGTCTTATTCTAAAACAACTATTGTTGTACTGTCAGCAACGTGTGTTTCAGCTGTGTTTCAGCTGTTAGTCTTATTCTAAAACAACTATTGTTACTGTCAGTCGTGTTTTCATGTTAGTCTTATTCTAAAACAACTATTGTTGTACTGTCAGTCGTGTGTTTCAGCTGTTAGTCTTATTCTAAAACAACTATTGTTGTACTGTCAGCCGAGTGTTTCAGCTGTTAGTCTTATTCTAAAACAACTATTGTTGTACTGTCAGCCGAGTGTTTCAGCTGTTAGTCTTATTCTAAAACAACTATTGTAGTACTGTCAGTCGTGTGTTTCAGCTGTTAGTCTTATTCTAAAACAACTATTAAAGTACTGTCAGTCGTGTGTTTCAGCTGTTAGTCTTATTCTAAAACAACTATTGTAGTACTGTCAGTCGTGTGTTTCAGCTGTTAGTCTTATTCTAAAACAACTATTAAAGTACTGTCAGTCGTGTGTTTCAGCTGTTAGTCTTATTCTAAAACAACTATTAAAGTACTGTCAGTCGTGTGTTTCAGCTGTTAGTCTTATTCTAAAACAACTATTGTAGTACTGTCAGTCGTGTGTTTCAGCTGTTAGTCTTATTCTAAAACAACTATTGTTGTACTGTCAGTCGTGTGTTTCAGCTGTTAGTCTTATTCTAAAACAACTATTGTTGTACTGTCAGTCGTGTGTTTCAGCTGTTAGTCTTATTCTAAAACAACTATTGTAGTACTGTCAGCCGTGTGTTTCAGCTGTTAGTCTTATTCTAAAACAACTATTGTAGTACTGTCAGTCGTGTGTTTCAGCTGTTAGTCTTATTCTAAAACAACTATTGTAGTACTGTCAGCCGTGTGTTTCAGCTGTTAGTCTTATTCTAAAACAACTATTGTAGTACTGTCAGTCGTGTGTTTCAACTGTTAGTCTTATTCTAAAACAACTATTGTAGTACTGTCAGTCGTGTGTTTCAGCTGTTAGTCTTATTCTAAAACAACTATTGTTGTACTGTCAGTCGTGTGTTTCAACTGTTAGTCTTATTCTAAAACAACTATTGTAGTACTGTCAGTCGTGTGTTTCAGCTGTTAGTCTTATTCTAAAACAACTATTGTAGTACTGTCAGTCGTGTGTTTCAGCTGTTAGTCTTATTCTAAAACAACTATTGTAGTACTGTCAGTCGTGTGTTTCAGCTGTTAGTCTTATTCTAAAACAACTATTGTAAGTACTGTCAGTCGTGTGTTTCAGCTGTTAGTCTTATTCTAAAACAACTATTAAAGTACTGTCAGTCGTGTGTTTCAGCTGTTAGTCTTATTCTAAAACAACTATTGTAGTACTGTCAGTCGTGTGTTTCAGCTGTTAGTCTTATTCTAAAACAACTATTGTAGTACTGTCAGTCGTGTGTTTCAGCTGTTAGTCTTATTCTAAAACAACTATTGTTGTACTGTCAGTCGTGTGTTTCAACTGTTAGTCTTATTCTAAAACAACTATTAAAGTACTGTCAGTCGTGTGTTTCAGCTGTTAGTCTTATTCTAAAACAACTATTGTAGTACTGTCAGTCGTGTGTTTCGTGTCAGTTTCAGCTGTTAGTCTTATTCTAAAACAACTATTGTAAGTACTGTCAGTCGTGTGTTTCAGCTGTTAGTCTTATTCTAAAACAACTATTAAAGTACTGTCAGTCGTGTGTTTCAGCTGTTAGTCTTATTCTAAAACAACTATTGTAGTACTGTCAGTCGTGTGTTTCAGCTGTTAGTCTTATTCTAAAACAACTATTGTTGTACTGTCAGTCGTGTGTTTCAGCTGTTAGTCTTATTCTAAAACAACTATTGTTGTACTGTCAGCCGAGTGTTTCAGCTGTTAGTCTTATTCTAAAACAACTATTGTAGTACTGTCAGCCGTGTGTTTCAGCTGTTAGTCTTATTCTAAAACAACTATTGTAGTACTGTCAGTCGTGTGTTTCAGCTGTTAGTCTTATTCTAAAACAACTATTGTAGTACTGTCAGTCGTGTGTTTCAGCTGTTAGTCTTATTCTAAAACAACTATTGTAGTACTGTCAGCCGTGTGTTTCAGCTGTTAGTCTTATTCTAAAACAACTATTGTAGTACTGTCAGTCGTGTGTTTCAGCTGTTAGTCTTATTCTAAAACAACTATTGTAGTACTGTCAGTCGTGTGTTTCAGCTGTTAGTCTTATTCTAAAACAACTATTGTAGTACTGTCAGTCGTGTGTTTCAGCTGTTAGTCTTATTCTAAAACAACTATTGTAGTACTGTCAGTCGTGTGTTTCAGCTGTTAGTCTTATTCTAAAACAACTATTGTAGTACTGTCAGTCGTGTGTTTCAGCTGTTAGTCTTATTCTAAAACAACTATTGTAGTACTGTCAGTCGTGTGTTTCAGCTGTTAGTCTTATTCTAAAACAACTATTAAAGTACTGTCAGTCGTGTGTTTCAGCTGTTAGTCTTATTCTAAAACAACTATTGTAAGTACTGTCAGACGTGTGTTTCAGCTGTTAGTCTTATTCTAAAACAACTATTAAAGTACTGTCAGTCGTGTGTTTCAGCTGTTAGTCTTATTCTAAAACAACTATTGTAGTACTGTCAGTCGTGTGTTTCAGCTGTTAGTCTTATTCTAAAACAACTATTGTTGTACTGTCAGTCGTGTGTTTCAGCTGTTAGTCTTATTCTAAAACAACTATTGTAGTACTGTCAGTCGTGTGTTTCAGCTGTTAGTCTTATTCTAAAACAACTATTGTTGTACTGTCAGTCGTGTGTTTCAGCTGTTAGTCTTATTCTAAAACAACTATTGTTGTACTGTCAGTCGTGTGTTTCAGCTGTTAGTCTTATTCTAAAACAACTATTGTAGTACTGTCAGTCGCTGTGTTTCAGCTGTTAGTCTTATTCTAAAACAACTATTGTTGTACTGTCAGCCGTGTGTTTCAGCTGTTAGTCTTATTCTAAAACAACTATTGTAGTACTGTCAGTCGTGTGTTTCAGCTGTTAGTCTTATTCTAAAACAACTATTGTAGTACTGTCAGTCGTGTGTTTCAGCTGTTAGTCTTATTCTAAAACAACTATTGTAGTACTGTCAGTCGTGTGTTTCAGCTGTTAGTCTTATTCTAAAACAACTATTGTAGTACTGTCAGTCGTGTGTTTCAGCTGTTAGTCTTATTCTAAAACAACTATTAAAGTACTGTCAGTCGTGTGTTTCAGCTGTTAGTCTTATTCTAAAACAACTATTAAAGTACTGTCAGTCGTGTGTTTCAACTGTTAGTCTTATTCTAAAACAACTATTAAAGTACTGTCAGTCGTGTGTTTCAGCTGTTAGTCTTATTCTAAAACAACTATTGTAGTACTGTCAGTCGTGTGTTTCAGCTGTTAGTCTTATTCTAAAACAACTATTGTAGTACTGTCAGTCGTGTGTTTCAGCTGTTAGTCTTATTCTAAAACAACTATTGTAGTACTGTCAGTCGTGTGTTTCAGCTGTTAGTCTTATTCTAAAACAACTATTAAAGTACTGTCAGTCGTGTGTTTCAGCTGTTAGTCTTATTCTAAAACAACTATTAAAGTACTGTCAGTCGTGTGTTTCAGCTGTTAGTCTTATTCTAAAACAACTATTGTAGTACTGTCAGTCGTGTGTTTCAGCTGTTAGTCTTATTCTAAAACAACTATTAAAGTACTGTCAGTCGTGTGTTTCAGCTGTTAGTCTTATTCTAAAACAACTATTGTAGTACTGTCAGTCGTGTGTTTCAGCTGTTAGTCTTATTCTAAAACAACTATTGTTGTACTGTCAGTCGTGTGTTTCAGCTGTTAGTCTTATTCTAAAACAACTATTGTTGTACTGTCAGTCGTGTGTTTCAGCTGTTAGTCTTATTCTAAAACAACTATTGTAGTACTGTCAGTCCGAAAACAACTGTTTCAGCTGTTAGTCTTATTCTAAAACAACTATTGTTGTACTGTCAGCCGTGTGTTTCAGCTGTTAGTCTTATTCTAAAACAACTATTGTTGTACTGTCAGTCGTGTGTTTCAGCTGTTAGTCTTATTCTAAAACAACTATTGTAGTACTGTCAGCCGTGTGTTTCAGCTGTTAGTCTTATTCTAAAACAACTATTGTAGTACTGTCAGTCGTGTTTCAGCTGTTAGTCTTATTCTAAAACAACTATTGTAGTACTGTCAGTCGTGTGTTTCAGCTGTTAGTCTTATTCTAAAACAACTATTGTAGTACTGTCAGTCGTGTGTTTCAACTGTTAGTCTTATTCTAAAACAACTATTAAAGTACTGTCAGTCGTGTGTTTCAGCTGTTAGTCTTATTCTAAAACAACTATTGTTGTACTGTCAGTCGTGTGTTTCAGCTGTTAGTCTTATTCTAAAACAACTATTGTAGTACTGTCAGTCGTGTGTTTCAGCTGTTAGTCTTATTCTAAAACAACTATTGTAGTACTGTCAGTCGTGTGTTTCAACTGTTAGTCTTATTCTAAAACAACTATTAAAGTACTGTCAGTCGTGTGTTTCAACTGTTAGTCTTATTCTAAAACAACTATTGTTGTACTGTCAGTCGTGTGTTTCAACTGTTAGTCTTATTCTAAAACAACTATTAAAGTACTGTCAGTCGTGTGTTTCAGCTGTTAGTCTTATTCTAAAACAACTATTGTAGTACTGTCAGTCGTGTGTTTCAACTGTTAGTCTTATTCTAAAACAACTATTAAAGTACTGTCAGTCGTGTGTTTCAACTGTTAGTCTTATTCTAAAACAACTATTAAAGTACTGTCAGTCGTGTGTTTCAGCTGTTAGTCTTATTCTAAAACAACTACTTATTCTAAAACAACTATTGTAGTACTGTCAGTCGTGTGTTTCAGCTGTTAGTCTTATTCTAAAACAACTATTGTAAGTACTGTCAGTCGTGTGTTTCAGCTGTTAGTCTTATTCTAAAACAACTATTGTTGTACTGTCAGTCGTGTGTTTCAGCTGTTAGTCTTATTCTAAAACAACTATTGTTGTACTGTCAGTCGTGTGTTTCAGCTGTTAGTCTTATTCTAAAACAACTATTGTAGTACTGTCAGTCGTGTGTTTCAGCTGTTAGTCTTATTCTAAAACAACTATTGTTGTACTGTCAGCCGAGTGTTTCAGCTGTTAGTCTTATTCTAAAACAACTATTGAAGTACTGTCAGTCGTGTGTTTCAGCTGTTAGTCTTATTCTAAAACAACTATTGTAGTACTGTCAGTCGTGTTTCAGCTGTTAGTCTTATTCTAAAACAACTATTGTAGTACTGTCAGTCGTGTGTTTCAGCTGTTAGTCTTATTCTAAAACAACTATTGTAGTACTGTCAGCCGTGTGTTTCAGCTGTTAGTCTTATTCTAAAACAACTATTAAAGTACTGTCAGCCGTGTGTTTCAGCTGTTAGTCTTATTCTAAAACAACTATTGTAGTACTGTCAGTCGTGTGTTTCAGCTGTTAGTCTTATTCTAAAACAACTATTGTTGTACTGTCAGTCGTGTGTTTCAACTGTTAGTCTTATTCTAAAACAACTATTGTAGTACTGTCAGTCGTGTGTTTCAGCTGTTAGTCTTATTCTAAAACAACTATTGTTGTACTGTCAGTCGTGTGTTTCAGCTGTTAGTCTTATTCTAAAACAACTATTGTAGTACTGTCAGTCGTGTGTTTCAGCTGTTAGTCTTATTCTAAAACAACTATTGTAGTACTGTCAGTCGTGTGTTTCAACTGTTAGTCTTATTCTAAAACAACTATTAAAGTACTGTCAGTCGTGTGTTTCAGCTGTTAGTCTTATTCTAAAACAACTATTAAAGTACTGTCAGTCGTGTGTTTCAGCTGTTAGTCTTATTCTAAAACAACTATTGTAGTACTGTCAGTCGTGTGTTTCAGCTGTTAGTCTTATTCTAAAACAACTATTGTTGTACTGTCAGTCGAGTGTTTCAGCTGTTAGTCTTATTCTAAAACAACTATTGTTGTACTGTCAGTCGTGTGTTTCAGCTGTTAGTCTTATTCTAAAACAACTATTGTTGTACTGTCAGTCGTGTGTTTCAGCTGTTAGTCTTATTCTAAAACAACTATTGTTGTACTGTCAGTCGTGTGTTTCAGCTGTTAGTCTTATTCTAAAACAACTATTGTAGTACTGTCAGTCGTGTGTTTCAGCTGTTAGTCTTATTCTAAAACAACTATTGTAGTACTGTCAGTCGTGTGTTTCAGCTGTTAGTCTTATTCTAAAACAACTATTAAAGTACTGTCAGTCGTGTGTTTCAACTGTTAGTCTTATTCTAAAACAACTATTGTAGTACTGTCAGTCGTGTGTTTCAGCTGTTAGTCTTATTCTAAAACAACTATTGTAGTACTGTCAGTCGTGTGTTTCAGCTGTTAGTCTTATTCTAAAACAACTATTAAAGTACTGTCAGTCGTGTGTTTCAACTGTTAGTCTTATTCTAAAACAACTATTGTAGTACTGTCAGTCGTGTGTTTCAGCTGTTAGTCTTATTCTAAAACAACTATTAAAGTACTGTCAGTCGTGTGTTTCAGCTGTTAGTCTTATTCTAAAACAACTATTAAAGTACTGTCAGTCGTGTGTTTCAGCTGTTAGTCTTATTCTAAAACAACTATTGTTGTACTGTCAGTCGTGTGTTTCAGCTGTTAGTCTTATTCTAAAACAACTATTGTAGTACTGTCAGTCGTGTTTCAGCTGTTAGTCTTATTCTAAAACAACTATTGTTGTCAGTCTTATTGTTTCAGCTGTTAGTCTTATTCTAAAACAACTATTGTAGTACTGTCAGTCGTGTGTTTCAGCTGTTAGTCTTATTCTAAAACAACTATTGTAGTACTGTCAGTCGTGTGTTTCAGCTGTTAGTCTTATTCTAAAACAACTATTGTTGTACTGTCAGTCGTGTTTCAGCTGTTAGTCTTATTCTAAAACAACTATTGTAGTACTGTCAGTCGTGTGTTTCAGCTGTTAGTCTTATTCTAAAACAACTATTGTTGTACTGTCAGTCGTGTGTTTCAGCTGTTAGTCTTATTCTAAAACAACTATTGTAGTACTGTCAGTCGTGTGTTTCAGCTGTTAGTCTTATTCTAAAACAACTATTGTAGTACTGTCAGTCGTGTGTTTCAGCTGTTAGTCTTATTCTAAAACAACTATTGTTGTACTGTCAGTCGTGTGTTTCAGCTGTTAGTCTTATTCTAAAACAACTATTGTAGTACTGTCAGTCGTGTCAGCTGTGTGTTTCACTGTTAGTCTTATTCTAAAACAACTATTGTAGTACTGTCAGTCGTGTGTTTCAGCTGTTAGTCTTATTCTAAAACAACTATTGTAGTACTGTCAGTCGTGTGTTTCAGTGTCTTATTCTAAAACAACTATTGTTACTGTCAGTCGTGTGTTTCAACTGTTAGTCTTATTCTAAAACAACTATTAAAGTACTGTCAGTCGTGTGTTTCAACTGTTAGTCTTATTCTAAAACAACTATTGTAAAGTAGCTGTTAGTCTTATTCTAAAACAACTATTGTTTCAGCTGTTAGTCTTATTCTAAAACAACTATTGTTGTACTGTCAGTCGTGTGTTTCAGCTGTTAGTCTTATTCTAAAACAACTATTGTACTGTACTGTCAGCTGTTAGTGTGTTTCAACTGTTAGTCTTATTCTAAAACAACTATTGTAGTACTGTCAGTCGTGTGTTTCAGCTGTTAGTCTTATTCTAAAACAACTATTGTATTATCTAAAACAACTATTGTAGTACTGTCAGTCGTGTGTTTCAGCTGTTAGTCTTATTCTAAAACAACTATTGTAAGTACTGTCAGTCGTGTGTTTCAGCTGTTAGTCTTATTCTAAAACAACTATTAAAGTACTGTCAGTCGTGTGTTTCAGCTGTTAGTCTTATTCTAAAACAACTATTAAAGTACTGTCAGTCGTGTGTTTCAGCTGTTAGTCTTATTCTAAAACAACTATTGTAGTACTGTCAGTCGTGTGTTTCAGCTGTTAGTCTTATTCTAAAACAACTATTGTTGTACTGTCAGTCGTGTGTTTCAGCTGTTAGTCTTATTCTAAAACAACTATTGTTGTACTGTCAGCCGAGTGTTTCAGCTGTTAGTCTTATTCTAAAACAACTATTGTAGTACTGTCAGTCGTGTGTTTCAGCTGTTAGTCTTATTCTAAAACAACTATTGTAGTACTGTCAGTCGTGTGTTTCAGCTGTTAGTCTTATTCTAAAACAACTATTGTAGTACTGTCAGTCGTGTGTTTCAACTGTTAGTCTTATTCTAAAACAACTATTGTAGTACTGTCAGTCGTGTGTTTCAGCTGTTAGTCTTATTCTAAAACAACTATTGTAGTACTGTCAGTCGTGTGTTTCAACTGTTAGTCTTATTCTAAAACAACTATTGTAGTACTGTCAGTCGTGTGTTTCAGCTGTTAGTCTTATTCTAAAACAACTATTGTAGTACTGTCAGTCGTGTGTTTCAGCTGTTAGTCTTATTCTAAAACAACTATTAAAGTACTGTCAGTCGTGTGTTTCAGCTGTTAGTCTTATTCTAAAACAACTATTGTAGTACTGTCAGTCGTGTGTTTCAGCTGTTAGTCTTATTCTAAAACAACTATTAAAGTACTGTCAGTCGTGTGTTTCAGCTGTTAGTCTTATTCTAAAACAACTATTGTAGTACTGTCAGTCGTGTGTTTCAGCTGTTAGTCTTATTCTAAAACAACTATTGTAGTACTGTCAGTCGTGTGTTTCAGCTGTTAGTCTTATTCTAAAACAACTATTGTAGTACTGTCAGTCGTGTGTTTCAACTGTTAGTCTTATTCTAAAACAACTATTAAAGTACTGTCAGTCGTGTGTTTCAACTGTTAGTCTTATTCTAAAACAACTATTGTTGTACTGTCAGTCGTGTGTTTCAGCTGTTAGTCTTATTCTAAAACAACTATTGTAGTACTGTCAGTCGTGTGTTTCAGCTGTTAGTCTTATTCTAAAACAACTATTGTAGTACTGTCAGTCGTGTGTTTCAACTGTTAGTCTTATTCTAAAACAACTATTAAAGTACTGTCAGTCGTGTGTTTCAACTGTTAGTCTTATTCTAAAACAACTATTGTAGTACTGTCAGTCGTGTGTTTCAGCTGTTAGTCTTATTCTAAAACAACTATTGTAGTACTGTCAGTCGTGTGTTTCAGCTGTTAGTCTTATTCTAAAACAACTATTGTAGTACTGTCAGTCGTGTGTTTCAGCTGTTAGTCTTATTCTAAAACAACTATTGTAGTACTGTCAGTCGTGTGTTTCAGCTGTTAGTCTTATTCTAAAACAACTATTGTAGTACTGTCAGTCGTGTGTTTCAGCTGTTAGTCTTATTCTAAAACAACTATTGTAGTACTGTCAGTCGTGTGTTTCAACTGTTAGTCTTATTCTAAAACAACTATTAAAGTACTGTCAGTCGTGTGTTTCAACTGTTAGTCTTATTCTAAAACAACTATTAAAGTACTGTCAGTCGTGTGTTTCAGCTGTTAGTCTTATTCTAAAACAACTATTGTAGTACTGTCAGTCGTGTGTTTCAGCTGTTAGTCTTATTCTAAAACAACTATTGTTGTACTGTCAGTCGTGTGTTTCAGCTGTTAGTCTTATTCTAAAACAACTATTGTTGTACTGTCAGTCGTGTGTTTCAGCTGTTAGTCTTATTCTAAAACAACTATTGTTGTACTGTCAGTCGTGTGTTTCAGCTGTTAGTCTTATTCTAAAACAACTATTGTAGTCAGTCGTGTCGTTTTTCAGCTGTTAGTCTTATTCTAAAACAACTATTGTAGTACTGTCAGTCGTGTGTTTCAGCTGTTAGTCTTATTCTAAAACAACTATTGTACTGTACTGTCAGTCGTGTGTTTCAGCTGTTAGTCTTATTCTAAAACAACTATTGTAGTACTGTCAGTCGTGTGTTTCAGCTGTTAGTCTTATTCTAAAACAACTATTGTTGTACTGTCAGTCGTGTGTTTCAGCTGTTAGTCGTGTGTTTCGTGTGTTTCAGCTGTTAGTCTTATTCTAAAACAACTATTGTAGTACTGTCAGTCGTGTGTTTTCAGCTGTTAGTCTTATTCTAAAACAACTATTGTAGTACTGTCAGTCGTGTGTTTCAGCTGTTAGTCTTATTCTAAAACAACTATTGTAGTACTGTCAGTCGTGTGTTTCAGCTGTTAGTCTTATTCTAAAACAACTATTGTAGTAAAACAACTGTCAGTCGTGTGTTTCAGCTGTTAGTCTTATTCTAAAACAACTATTGTAGTACTGTCAGTCGTGTGTTTCAGCTGTTAGTCTTATTCTAAAACAACTATTGTAGTACTGTCAGTCGTGTGTTTCAGCTGTTAGTCTTATTCTAAAACAACTATTGTAGTACTGTCAGTCGTGTGTTTCAGCTGTTAGTCTTATTCTAAAACAACTATTAAAGTACTGTCAGTCGTGTGTTTCAGCTGTTAGTCTTATTCTAAAACAACTATTAAAGTACTGTCAGTCGTGTGTTTCAGCTGTTAGTCTTATTCTAAAACAACTATTGTAAGTAGTCGTGTCAGTCGTGTGTTTCAACTGTTAGTCTTATTCTAAAACAACTATTGTAAAAACACTGTCAGTCGTGTGTTTTTCAACTGTTAGTCTTATTCTAAAACAACTATTGTAGTACTGTCAGTCGTGTGTTTCAGCTGTTAGTCTTATTCTAAAACAACTATTGTAGTACTGTCAGTCGTGTGTTTCAGCTGTTAGTCTTATTCTAAAACAACTATTGTAGTACTGTCAGTCGTGTGTTTCAGCTGTTAGTCTTATTCTAAAACAACTATTGTTGTACTGTCAGTCGTGTGTTTCAGCTGTTAGTCTTATTCTAAAACAACTATTGTTGTACTGTCAGTCGTGTGTTTCAGCTGTTAGTCTTATTCTAAAACAACTATTGTTGTACTGTCAGCCGTGTGTTTCAGCTGTTAGTCTTATTCTAAAACAACTATTGTAGTACTGTCAGTCGTGTGTTTCAGCTGTTAGTCTGATTCTAAAACAACTATTGTAGTACTGTCAGTCGTGTGTTTCAGCTGTTAGTCTTATTCTAAAACAACTATTGTAGTACTGTCAGTCGTTGTTTCAGCTGTTAGTCTTATTCTAAAACAACTATTGTAGTACTGTCTGTCGTGTGTTTCAGCTGTTAGTCTTATTCTAAAACAACTATTGTAGTACTGTCAGTCGTGTGTTTCAGCTGTTAGTCTTATTCTAAAACAACTATTGTAGTACTGTCAGTCGTGTGTTTCAGCTGTTAGTCTTATTCTAAAACAACTATTGTAGTACTGTCAGTCGTGTGTTTCAGCTGTTAGTCTTATTCTAAAACAACTATTGTAAGTACTGTCAGTCGTGTGTTTCAGCTGTTAGTCTTATTCTAAAACAACTATTGTAGTACTGTCAGTCGTGTGTTTCAACTGTTAGTCTTATTCTAAAACAACTATTGTAGTACTGTCAGTCGTGTGTTTCAGCTGTTAGTCTTATTCTAAAACAACTATTGTAGTACTGTCAGTCGTGTGTTTCAGCTGTTAGTCTTATTCTAAAACAACTATTGTAGTACTGTCAGTCGTGTGTTTCAGCTGTTAGTCTTATTCTAAAACAACTATTGTAGTACTGTCAGTCGTGTGTTTCAGCTGTTAGTCTTATTCTAAAACAACTATTAAAGTACTGTCAGTCGTGTGTTTCAGCTGTTAGTCTTATTCTAAAACAACTATTGTAGTACTGTCAGTCGTGTGTTTCAGCTGTTAGTCTTATTCTAAAACAACTATTAAAGTACTGTCAGTCGTGTGTTTCAGCTGTTAGTCTTATTCTAAAACAACTATTGTAGTACTGTCAGTCGTGTGTTTCAGCTGTTAGTCTTATTCTAAAACAACTATTGTAAAGTACTGTCAGTCGTGTGTTTCAGCTGTTAGTCTTATTCTAAAACAACTATTGTAGTACTGTCAGTCGTGTGTTTCAGCTGTTAGTCTTATTCTAAAACAACTATTGTAGTACTGTCAGTCGTGTGTTTCAGCTGTTAGTCTTATTCTAAAACAACTATTGTAGTACTGTCAGTCGTGTGTTTCAGCTGTTAGTCTTATTCTAAAACAACTATTGTAGTACTGTCAGTCGTGTGTTTCAGCTGTTAGTCTTATTCTAAAACAACTATTGTAGTACTGTCAGTCGTGTGTTTCAGCTGTTAGTCTTATTCTAAAACAACTATTGTAGTACTGTCAGTCGTGTGTTTCAGCTGTTAGTCTTATTCTAAAACAACTATTGTAGTACTGTCAGTCGTGTGTTTCAGCTGTTAGTCTTATTCTAAAACAACTATTGTAGTACTGTCAGTCGTGTGTTTCAGCTGTTAGTCTTATTCTAAAACAACTATTGTAGTACTGTCAGTCGTGTGTTTCAGCTGTTAGTCTTATTCTAAAACAACTATTGTAGTACTGTCAGTCGTGTGTTTCAGCTGTTAGTCTTATTCTAAAACAACTATTGTAGTACTGTCAGTCGTGTGTTTCAGCTGTTAGTCTTATTCTAAAACAACTATTGTAGTACTGTCAGTCGTGTGTTTCAGCTGTTAGTCTTATTCTAAAACAACTATTGTAGTACTGTCAGTCGTGTGTTTCAGCTGTTAGTCTTATTCTAAAACAACTATTGTAGTACTGTCAGTCGTGTGTTTCAGCTGTTAGTCTTATTCTAAAACAACTATTGTAGTACTGTCAGTCGTGTGTTTCAGCTGTTAGTCTTATTCTAAAACAACTATTGTAGTACTGTCAGTCGTGTGTTTCAGCTGTTAGTCTTATTCTAAAACAACTATTGTAGTACTGTCAGTCGTGTGTTTCAGCTGTTAGTCTTATTCTAAAACAACTATTGTAGTACTGTCAGTCGTGTGTTTCAGCTGTTAGTCTTATTCTAAAACAACTATTAAAGTACTGTCAGTCGTGTGTTTCAGCTGTTAGTCTTATTCTAAAACAACTATTGTAGTACTGTCAGTCGTGTGTTTCAGCTGTTAGTCTTATTCTAAAACAACTATTGTAGTACTGTCAGTCGTGTGTTTCAGCTGTTAGTCTTATTCTAAAACAACTATTGTTGTACTGTCAGTCGTGTGTTTCAGCTGTTAGTCTTATTCTAAAACAACTATTGTAGTACTGTCAGTCGTGTGTTTCAGCTGTTAGTCTTATTCTAAAACAACTATTGTAGTACTGTCAGTCGTGTGTTTCAGCTGTTAGTCTTATTCTAAAACAACTATTGTAGTACTGTCAGTCGTGTGTTTCAGCTGTTAGTCTTATTCTAAAACAACTATTGTAGTACTGTCAGTCGTGTGTTTCAGCTGTTAGTCTTATTCTAAAACAACTATTGTAAGTACTGTCAGTCGTGTGTTTCAACTGTTAGTCTTATTCTAAAACAACTATTAAAGTACTGTCAGTCGTGTGTTTCAGCTGTTAGTCTTATTCTAAAACAACTATTGTAAGTACTGTCAGTCGTGTGTTTCAGCTGTTAGTCTTATTCTAAAACAACTATTTGTAGTACTTGTCAGTCGTGTGTTTCAGCTGTTAGTCTTATTCTAAAACAACTATTGTAGTACTGTCAGTCGTGTGTTTCAGCTGTTAGTCTTATTCTAAAACAACTATTGTAGTACTGTCAGTCGTGTGTTTCAGCTGTTAGTCTTATTCTAAAACAACTATTGTAGTACTGTCAGTCGTGTGTTTCAGCTGTTAGTCTTATTCTAAAACAACTATTGTAGTACTGTCAGTCGTGTGTTTCAGCTGTTAGTCTTATTCTAAAACAACTATTAAAGTACTGTCAGTCGTGTGTTTCAGCTGTTAGTCTTATTCTAAAACAACTATTGTAGTACTGTCAGTCGTGTGTTTCAGCTGTTAGTCTTATTCTAAAACAACTATTGTAGTACTGTCAGTCGTGTGTTTCAGCTGTTAGTCTTATTCTAAAACAACTATTGTAGTACTGTCAGTCGTGTGTTTCAGCTGTTAGT